>NC_054374.1:59229594-59234594 GCF_017654675.1 Xenopus laevis
TCGTATCTCCTCCCTGTGTGTGGGTGAGTGAAATATGTACCTTGTATTAGAGAACTGCAAAGTATACAACCCATACATTTAAACACCCCCGGGCGTTGCGTTAGAAAATGTTGGGCCTGTCTCCCCTGGTATTTACTCACTGGATCCGAGGGGCTCAATATTTCCTTCAAGTTACTCCCCCTTGCGTAACTAAACTTGGGCCTATCTGGTAACTTTTTAGAGATGGTATCGTCCGTTTTCAAAATGGGCCAGTGTTTTAACACACTGTCCTTCACCACAGCACTGTTAGCCCCATATTTACTAACATAGTAAATATCGTTACCCCCACCTCTACTTCTGACGTTCAGGTGCTCTTCCTGCTCCAATAAGACCTCCTCACGATCCAGGGAAAGGGCCCATTTTTTGGTATCCAAAAGTAATTTACTAGGGTACCCCCTATCCAGGAATTTACCATACATTTCCATAAGATCTTCTGATCTTTTCTTGGGGTCACTGTCAATACGTACCACCCTAAGCATTTGTGACTTGGGCAGCGAATTCAAAAGGTGCCTAGGGTGGTTACTATGGTAATGGGTAAGCGTATTCCTATCAGTCGGCTTTCTGTATACACATGTCTGCAACTGACTATTTTCTTTGTACACCTTAACGTCCAGAAAGTCCATCTGCTGCAGATCATATTTAGCCGTAAACTTCACTGGGCTATCTAGATCGTTTAGATATCGGACAAACTCATCCAATTTATTGGTAGGACCTAGCCATACATAGAAGACATCATCTATGTACCGCCTATAGAATGCCCCATATTGTCTAAACAGTGGATGGCACAATATGTGGTCAGATTCAAATTTATGCATAAACGCATTAGCATAGGCTGGGGCAACTTTTGACCCCATAGCTGTGCCCGTGCGTTGTACAAAAAATTCGTTCTCAAACTTAAAATAATTCTTGTGCAAAATAAACCTAAGGAGGTCTAGCATAAACTCCACAGGTGGGCCCACATATAATGCATTGCCTATAACCAGTTCCTGTACTGCCTCCACACCAGCATCATGGGGGATGCAGGTGTACAGGCTCTGTACATCCATGGTTACCAACACCATATCTGTAATGGGACAACCTATGCTGCGAATCATTTTGAGAAAATCGTTTGTATCTTTCAGATAACTAGTCATATTTTGTACACATGGTTGTAGCAAAGAGTCCACATAAGCTGCTATGCCCTCATTCAAAGAGCCATTCGAAGAAATGATAGGACGCCCTGGGGGCGCATGTAGGCTTTTGTGGACTTTTGGCAGCGTGTATATTACTGGTCGAATGGGGTGTGCTGGCAGGAAGAACTCACACATACTTTCAGTAACCCACCCATTACTTTTAGCCATCTGTAATAACAGTCTCAGTTCACTTTGAAAGTTCACGGTGGGATCAAATGACAGTCTATTGTACTTAGTGGTATCAGCCAGCTGGGACAGGAGCTCTTGCTTGTAATAGGAATAGTTCATAACCACGATCCCCCCTCCCTTGTCCGCAGTTTTAATAATGATGTCCTTGTTTTGTTTTAAGGACTTAATTGCTTCCTTTTCAACCACAGTCAAATTTCCCCTCCACTCGCGTCTTTTGTTATAATGGGACAATACATCCGCGTCAAGCATGCGGTTAAAAGTTTTTATGGAGGCATTGCTGCTTATCGGATCGTAGGTGCTGGCTAGTTTAAATTTCTCTATGGCTGGAGACATGCTTCTAGCATTCTCCCTTAACCCCTCCGCAGCTACTGCAGTTAAACCCGGGGCCTGTTCCGAGTCAGCATCCTCTGTGTGCGGGAACCTGTGGATAAAGCCTGCACCCTGGGCATATTTCTCTTTTAACCTAACCTGTCTCGAAAATTTAAAGTTATCCACAGTGTGTGAAAATGGGTCGCCACTCACCATAGGTACGTAGCCAAGGCCCCTCCTTAGTAGCGATGTCTCCGATGCTGTAAGTATGTATGAGGATATGTTGAAGATCAGCTCCTCTTCTTGACCCCGGTCTCCGCCTGGGGCTTCCGTGATCTTGTGTTTGCGGGTATTCGATTTGCCACCACGACGGGTGGCCTTCCTGGATCCACGCTGTCTCCTGGGCGATGTCCTAAAAAACGCACCTGGCCTCGATTTTGCGGTGATCCTGTTGCGCTTCCCATTGCGGCTGCTTCCTCCTCGCTTTCCGACGCTCCACTTGTCATGGATCGCCCTGGTGACCTGCGCGAACGCCATTCTGCCCTCCTCCTCCTCGGTGCGCCGCTCTGCTGCCAACGATACACTGCACCCTCCTTATAATCCTGGTGCACACGAAGACGCTTGGCACTCTTGAAGGAGAGCAGCTCGGCCTTGTATTTGCCGACTTGCTCTTGCAGACGCCCAGGCCAATCTGTTTCCTTGTCGCTCCGCAATGTCTCTAGGTGAGCTGCTTCGAAGGGGAAAATTTTACCAGAGAAGAAATAAGCAGAATCTTGTTCTCGGAAACATATGAGGAAACATTTGGCAAGTTGGGAGCTAAGGAGGCTTACCACGAGTTGTTGAGGCTGCGGAAGAAAGAAGCCGAGCTGCACCTCCATGGTGTCTCCCTGTCGGATTATTATAGGGAGAGCAAGATTCCAAGAGGCTTTCGGCTCAACAGCACGCCGACTCTGGGGAGAAACAACCCGGCCTTCTGCACCCGTTGGTGCCAGATACTTGACCGTTGCTCCCTCGATCTCATGCTACTAGTGATCGAGGAGGCAGGGAGAGAGTTAACTTCTGTGAGGAGTGAGCTGTCCAGCTTCGAAGCAGCTCACCTAGAGACATTGCGGAGCGACAAGGAAACAGATTGGCCTGGGCGTCTGCAAGAGCAAGTCGGCAAATACAAGGCCGAGCTGCTCTCCTTCAAGAGTGCCAAGCGTCTTCGTGTGCACCAGGATTATAAGGAGGGTGCAGTGTATCGTTGGCAGCAGAGCGGCGCACCGAGGAGGAGGAGGGCAGAATGGCGTTCGCGCAGGTCACCAGGGCGATCCATGACAAGTGGAGCGTCGGAAAGCGAGGAGGAAGCAGCCGCAATGGGAAGCGCAACAGGATCACCGCAAAATCGAGGCCAGGTGCGTTTTTTAGGACATCGCCCAGGAGACAGCGTGGATCCAGGAAGGCCACCCGTCGTGGTGGCAAATCGAATACCCGCAAACACAAGATCACGGAAGCCCCAGGCGGAGACCGGGGTCAAGAAGAGGAGCTGATCTTCAACATATCCTCATACATACTTACAGCATCGGAGACATCGCTACTAAGGAGGGGCCTTGGCTACGTACCTATGGTGAGTGGCGACCCATTTTCACACACTGTGGATAACTTTAAATTTTCGAGACAGGTTAGGTTAAAAGAGAAATATGCCCAGGGTGCAGGCTTTATCCACAGGTTCCCGCACACAGAGGATGCTGACTCGGAACAGGCCCCGGGTTTAACTGCAGTAGCTGCGGAGGGGTTAAGGGAGAATGCTAGAAGCATGTCTCCAGCCATAGAGAAATTTAAACTAGCCAGCACCTACGATCCGATAAGCAGCAATGCCTCCATAAAAACTTTTAACCGCATGCTTGACGCGGATGTATTGTCCCATTATAACAAAAGACGCGAGTGGAGGGGAAATTTGACTGTGGTTGAAAAGGAAGCAATTAAGTCCTTAAAACAAAACAAGGACATCATTATTAAAACTGCGGACAAGGGAGGGGGATCGTGGTTATGAACTATTCCTATTACAAGCAAGAGCTCCTGTCCCAGCTGGCTGATACCACTAAGTACAATAGACTGTCATTTGATCCCACCGTGAACTTTCAAAGTGAACTGAGACTGTTATTACAGATGGCTAAAAGTAATGGGTGGGTTACTGAAAGTATGTGTGAGTTCTTCCTGCCAGCACACCCCATTCGACCAGTAATATACACGCTGCCAAAAGTCCACAAAAGCCTACATGCGCCCCCAGGGCGTCCTATCATTTCTTCGAATGGCTCTTTGAATGAGGGCATAGCAGCTTATGTGGACTCTTTGCTACAACCATGTGTACAAAATATGACTAGTTATCTGAAAGATACAAACGATTTTCTCAAAATGATTCGCAGCATAGGTTGTCCCATTACAGATATGGTGTTGGTAACCATGGATGTACAGAGCCTGTACACCTGCATCCCCCATGATGCTGGTGTGGAGGCAGTACAGGAACTGGTTATAGGCAATGCATTATATGTGGGCCCACCTGTGGAGTTTATGCTAGACCTCCTTAGGTTTATTTTGCACAAGAATTATTTTAAGTTTGAGAACGAATTTTTTGTACAACGCACGGGCACAGCTATGGGGTCAAAAGTTGCCCCAGCCTATGCTAATGCGTTTATGCATAAATTTGAATCTGACCACATATTGTGCCATCCACTGTTTAGACAATATGGGGCATTCTATAGGCGGTACATAGATGATGTCTTCTATGTATGGCTAGGTCCTACCAATAAATTGGATGAGTTTGTCCGATATCTAAACGATCTAGATAGCCCAGTGAAGTTTACGGCTAAATATGATCTGCAGCAGATGGACTTTCTGGACGTTAAGGTGTACAAAGAAAATAGTCAGTTGCAGACATGTGTATACAGAAAGCCGACTGATAGGAATACGCTTACCCATTACCATAGTAACCACCCTAGGCACCTTTTGAATTCGCTGCCCAAGTCACAAATGCTTAGGGTGGTACGTATTGACAGTGACCCCAAGAAAAGATCAGAAGATCTTATGGAAATGTATGGTAAATTCCTGGATAGGGGGTACCCTAGTAAATTACTTTTGGATACCAAAAAATGGGCCCTTTCCCTGGATCGTGAGGAGGTCTTATTGGAGCAGGAAGAGCACCTGAACGTCAGAAGTAGAGGTGGGGGGTAACGATATTTACTATGTTAGTAAATATGGGGCTAACAGTGCTGTGGTGAAGGACAGTGTGTTAAAACACTGGCCCATTTTGAA
>NC_054374.1:60799594-60869594 GCF_017654675.1 Xenopus laevis
CAGGAAGGAATGATCCAACTCCAACCGGCCCTGATGATTTGTCTGTAGGGCTCTACCATAAGGGACAACACGAACATGGGGACATATTTTATATTTTTGATATATATCTTTTTTTCACTTTATAATTTTTATGCTCCTGCAGTTTTTTTCACTTTTTCTATTTTTTTTCTTTCTTTATTTATCATAGATACTGCTAGCTGCACACACACACACAACTAGTTGTTAATAGATCAGAAATGTAGTCATAAAAATGCCATATTTGCAGTTTGCAAATACTGTAAATAGCATAAAGAAATCACATCAAAATGGCCACATCTACAGTGTAATATGCTATTGATTGAAAAATGTTCATAATCTTGTTCACACTCTGTGATGGCCTACTCTTGAAAACTTACCATAACAGAGTGAACATACATTAAGGGGAATATTTATCATACTGTGTAAAAAAAAAAAATGGGGACCAAATACACCACATATCACCGTGTATGAAATGGTGTATTTATCAAGTGGTGTATTGATTTTCAGCTACAATGTACCTCTGTGTAAAAATCCACTCTAAAAGAAAGTAGCTGCTAAGGGAAAATACAGCATTCATCCATCACAGATTTTTATATTTTATAATTTTTTTTTCAGAGCAACTTTCACCAGAACTTGACAACTGAAATTGTCACATTGTCTATAAAAGAATTGTTCAGTATAAAAATGGATAAATAGAAAGCCAGTGCAAAATAAAAAATGTTTTCAACATAATAGCCAGAACACTACTTCCTGCTTTGCAGCTCTCTTGGTTTCCACTGTTGGTTACCTGTCGGTAATCAATAAGTAAGATGCACTCGAACGATAAATGCAGTGTACAAAAAGTACCTCCAAACTTTTATTGGTACGGAGTACAAAAAGGGATCAAAGTTTCAGAGGCCTCACGCCTCCTTCGTCAGTGATCAAGTTCACTGACGAAGGAGGCGTGAGGCCTCTGAAACGCTTGATCCTTTTTGTACTCCTTTTTGCATCTTCCTTTCTTTCCAATTTTGGCTTCCACTTCACGCTAAGTCACATGATAAATCGAAGGTAGCACCGACAAAGAAGTATTTAAAAGTTGCAACAAACCGTGAGTGTATTGAACCCCTAACCTTTACTGCAACCAATCAGTGACTCTAGGGGGGGGGGCATATGTATCATCACTGTTTGCTTTTGAATGTTAGCAGCATACTTAGGATCAATCCCCTTTTATTTTACACAGCTTTTTACAACATTTTTTATTCTTGCTCACTGATGACTGATATGTGGAGAGTAGCAGTTTCTTCTGGTCTGTAGGATAATTAATATAGGAAATAAGATACCTATTGTATGTGAAGTATATATTATTAGAAGTCATTAAGGAGTTCTGTGACACACTGAGCACTTTTATACAGGCTATACTTATAAGAATGTACTCCCAGCATTGAAACACAAATTGCAATGTCTGATATAACATTAACCATCACAAAGCACCAATAATCAGTGATGTTACTACAGATATTAGCAAATAAGAAATATATAGCTCTTTCTTGGCAGAAATGCATCAAACACTTTCTAGAGAAATATAACTGATAAATACAGTATGATTGTACAATGCTGTGTAATATGGTGGTATTTTACAAATAGATCAATAATAACATTATCTTACCCCAGTTCCATCACCAATCCACATTAGAGAAAGTTCGCCACTAAGGTCAAACTGGCACTAGAAAACAAAAATATACACATAAGTGATGCAAACAAATAATACATGATGCAGGATAGCACTGCATTTAGTACAGTATTAACCTGATGATTCTTGCTCATTTTTAAGGGCATGATTAGAAGTTATTTAGTCCCACAGCAACATTATGGAGCTCATAGTAATCAAATTATAGAGGCAGTATACATCTTTGCTATAAATGAGCACAATAAATCAGACAGTTTAAAAAGTATCCTACCTATTCTATAAGTTCTACATTTTCCCTTTTTTTGGCATTATAAAGCACAAAGAAGAAATTAATTTATATTTCACTGAACTCACTTCACCCCCCCCCCTTATAAACAGGGTAATTTGTTCAAAGGGAGATAAGTTCTGTCTAAACAACCCCTAAAGCTGGCAATACACATTCAGATTTTATTCAATTGAAATTGTATGATTAAAGTCCTAAAAATAACAAATCAGATTGTCTGGCCATTAACTGACAGACAGCAATCATGTATTTATGTACTGCAAATAAAAGTATGGGACCTGTTATCCAGAATGCTCGTGACCTGGGGTTTTCTGGATAACAGATCTTTCCGTAATTTGGAACTTCATACCTTAAATCTACTAGAAAATCATTTAAACATTAAATAAATCCAATAGGCTAGTTTTGCTTCCAATAAGGATTAATAATATCTTAGTTTGGATTAAGTACAAGGTACTGTTTTATTATTACAGAGAAAAATGAAGTCTATGGAAGATCCTTCCTGTAATTCGGAGCTTTCTGGATTTTAAAACCAGCCTGATTAACTAAATAGCTGATGGCCATGCATGGTATGAAAATTGTCAAAACGATAATTCGGAGCACACACACATGACATGGTCCATAAATCATACAAAACTAAGTTTATACCTGTGTGTCTATGAACAGCTCAAGCCTTTGTTAGGCTTTGAGATGAGGAGCAGCTCATTATACAGAGAGCTATATGTGGAATGATAGTAAATTTACCCAACTTTTCTTCTGCCCAGCAGAATGAGGAAGTGGTATATTTTCTAGCAGGAAGTTAGAAATAAAACTATTGGCTTTGATATTTCTTGCACTTAACAGGGCAAACATGAAAACCCATACTACTCCATGCTGGGTTCTTGCAAGGTATGTAATTAGATTTCCAGTGGACAGATTTCCCTGCAAAATGTACTTCTACTTATCAGTAATCGATAACAATCATGGTCAACGATGAATACCGGCAGAATACTAAAACAAGTCCCATTTAAACCTACTAGTTCATACAAACAAAGCAGTCAGCTGAGAAGTCCTATATATATCTGTTCCACTTTTAAAGGGTGGGTTTATTTATACAAAGTGCTGGTGATTTGTTTTAAGTAACATGTATGAACATAGAGTTACATTGAGTGCAAAAGACAAAATGAATGTTCCACACAAGCCCTAGTAATTAAACTAATATTAAAAAGGGAGTATACTGCCCAAGTAGCTTGGCAGCATTAGAAAATTCTGCACCTTTATTTTAGCTTGTGCTATGAAAAATCTATTTTTCTAGTTATTGAACTAACACTACCTCAGCTTCACACTGTCAGGGCCCGAAGGCTTCGCTAGGATTTGTGGACCTAGGAAGAAGCTACAGTCCAACACAGTTCAAGGTATCTGAATGGTTGAAGAAGAAGAATAGTCAAGTCCAGGCAAAAGGTCAATACAGGCAGCAAGAGTTCTTAGTCGATATAACAGGCCAAGGTCAAACACAGGAATCAATAACAATCTCAGAAATCACACCCAGGAACACAAGAAGTAGAACCTATAATTGGGCAAGGTCTGTAATGTTCTTGTGTCTTTTATAGGCCGATTTTTGCACCAAACGAGCATGATGACATCATGCGTCACACGCTGACGTTGTGCACTGACACTGCACATTTTTGATGCATTGGTGTCATGACACTGTGCATGTTTTGACACAAATCTAGCAACAAACATACTTGGTTAGAATTGAGCTTCGTTCTGCTGCTGAGGGTATTACCTTGTTGCAGTCAATTTTTTACAGTTTCAATAGCCTATGTCGTAGGTATACATGTGAACATGTGAAGTGACATCATGAACGAGGTGTGAAAGAGGCAATTTATGTCAAGGTGGAGAAACCATCCCTGAGCAGAGGCCGTCGACACCACCTGACTGCTACATACAATGCTGTTCTAACATCTATAACCCGGCAGTTTTAGAACACTTCACACATCCACAAGTAACACCTGTTTCTAGGAGTTGCATGACACATAGGATAATCGTACCACAGTGAGTCTATATGCCGAGAACTTCCCACACCAGACAGTTGAACTGAAGAAGCTGCTCAGATGAGTAGTGAAACGTCTTCAATAATTACTCATCAAGTCCAGTTGTTTTAAATTGACCTATACTAGATATACCATGACCTGGATAAAAGAAAATCTTCATAGTCATATATAAAGCCTAGCTCAGCATGAAAAATGGCCCAAAACACTGTCATGCACATATTGACTTAGGAATAAGGAACCATATGTACTGTATCTTGAATTCTTATTAAAGGGTTTCTGTCATGTTTTTATGGTGTAGTTTTATTTCTAAATTACACTGTTTACACTGCAAATAATTCACTCTACCATGTAAAATCTCATTCCTAACTCAATAAATGTATTTTTTTTTTATTTGTAATATTGGTGTGTAGGCAGCCATCACAGGTCATTTTGCCTGGTCATGTGCTTTCAGAAAGAGCCAGCACTTCAGGATGGAAGTGCTTTTAGGCAGGCTATTATTTCTCCTACTCAATGTAACTGAAGGTGTTGCAGTGGGACATGGATTTTTACTATTGAGTGCTGTTCTTAGATCTACCAGGTTGCCATTATCTGGTTACCTTCCCATTGTTCTGCTGATGGGCTGCTGGGCGGAGAAGGGAGGGGGTGATATCACTTCAACTTGAAGTGCAGCAGTAAAGAGTGACTGAAATTTATCAGAACACAAGTCACATGACGGGGGCACCTGGAAAACGGACAATATGACTAGTCCCATTTCAAAATTAAATATATAAAAAAAATCAGTTTGCTCTTTTGGAAAACGGATTACAGTGCAGAAGTCTGCTGAAGCAGCACTATTAACTGATGTATTTTGAAAAAAACATGTTTTCCCATGACAGTATCCCTTTAAATAAAGCATTAAAATGATACTGCCATCAACATGCCCTCAGTCTCTAAGAATATTTAATACTGTATCCAATTCAACAGGATCGACTGTTTTTTTTGTTATAGTTGTAGTAACGAGGGTAACAAAATGTAACTTAATATTGACCTAAACCTGCTTTACAACCGACACATGTTGTGACCTATAGAATTAAAGCTCTTCTTTTTCTGACCAAACCAGATCTGAGCCCGTAATGCAGATAAATAAAATATAAATGTTTTGCAATCCATAACTGTCTGATCTAGCTATTTGAAGATGGCCGCATATTATTATTTGTAATCTCCAAAAAATGCAACATCTTTCTACTGAAACGCCTGATTTAACTGCTCTCTTCTTCTACTTCACATAGGTCTATCATGGCCTCTTACCAATAACAACATGATTGGTATCCTTTATTCTGTTGTGTAGAATATAGTAATCAAGACTTCTAAAATACTTGTGAGCAAATTATTACTAAATTCATGGTCTATTTCTTTACAATGTAATAGCAAATGTACAAGACAATCGTAAGCTCTATATTAAACTAGTCCTTCTAAATACCTGCATGCAGGTGGAGGAAAGCATATGATCCACTCAGAGACTTCCTAGGCAACCCGGCCGGCCCCCTCCCTTCTTCGCACACTCACGTCAGGAGGTG
Source organism: Xenopus laevis (assembly GCF_017654675.1). Taxonomy (NCBI): domain Eukaryota; kingdom Metazoa; phylum Chordata; class Amphibia; order Anura; family Pipidae; genus Xenopus; species Xenopus laevis. The sequence goes on from NC_054374.1 coordinate 60,805,148, forward strand.
GCGCCAGAGAGCGCACATAGTCTGTGGATAAGGGCCCGGACTAGGGGTAAGTAGTTGCAAGAGGTACATGCCTGGTGCTCCCTTTACCTTTGCTCCCTAGGCACATGCCTCTTCTGCCTATCAATAGTTCCGACCCTGGATCCACTCCACGTGGCCCGAAATGTGGCTTCCTCGGAAACAATGCAAGGAAAGAAGTTCACTGGCACACAAGTAATGCTAGCAGTGTGAGACCCTTGCTTTTGCTGGGCACCAGGGACTCAAGTTCCAGGAGGGCCAGGGTGTGCGTTTGTAATTGAATAATTGCTTCCTCAGAAACACCCTGCGGTTTGGTATTTTTCCTTTAAAAATTTTACATTTGGTGACTTAAATATTGGACTATCCCAGTAAGCTTATTTATTTTTGCAACTATGCACTTCTGTTAGTGTCATTGAGGATATTTTAGATTACATATTCTCTTTTTCTTGTACTTCTACTATTTTCTCCTCCTATTAATACCATTGCCATCAGTATTGTGTTAACCACAATTTCCTCACAAGCGTGTTTCCTTAATGCATAATAACCTATGTGATGCATTCAGCATTTCTTTTCTACCATCCATAAACCATTCAACTGTAAACACGCTGCATAGAGGACAGCGCCCAAGTGAAGGTCATTGGAAGAAAATGCCTGTTGAGCAGTACCTGCCAAACTGGATCTGCAGGTTCATAAACTGCAGCAAACATTTACACAGAGTTGCTCTGAAAGTGGCAATTCACATTAAAATTAACTCTTTAGTATTGTGAAGGATTTCATGAAACAACTCAATCACAGAATTTAAATTAGAATCTTGTGGCTGGGAGTAGTTACTTAATTACTGTAAACAGACAGCAGTTTGAAGTAAAGATATATAAAGGGAAGGGGAAAAAACATAAGCAATAAAAAACAAATACACCAACCCCTAAAACAATATACCCATTTTTTCCACCACAAGTTCACTGAATAGGGCTTGTCTTGAAAATAAATGATGGCTATTGTTTTAATATAGATATATATGATATTTCATGAGCTAAACAGGACACACACTACTCGGTTTGGTTCTTGCAAGGCAGATAATTAGATTACCAGTGCCTTAAAAGCTCACTGCAAAATGGACTACTGCTATCAAAACAGTCGCAACAAAGAATTAAGGGAGCAAGCACACGGGCAGATTCTGGGAGATTTAGTCGCCTGACGACTAATCGCCTATTCAGCTTTTCTTAGTAGTGGGTGTCTACCCTGTTTGTAGCTTTTCTACAAAAACAGTCATTGCACAAAGATACATTCAAACTGCTTAAGCATTCTCCATTGGCCACATAACGATTGGGTAAGCAGATCCAAAGACTAACCAAGCCAGTGCTGTTTAGAAACCCAATGGGGGATTGACTTTTAAAACACTAATCTGTGGGCTTTTTCCCCCCCACCGTTTAAGACATGGCGGCATAAATATAGCTCAAAGAATGAACCTAGAGTTGCAACAGTTTGCCAGCAGTTTCCGTGAAGGCACGGAGAGGTATAGCAGTCACAAATAACAACGCAGCTTCAACAGCGAAGAAGAATTATTTAATTCAACCCCAAAAATGGGGCCTTACAATATATGTTCCTATTCTGTGATCAATTTTAAATTTTATTTGCATCAAGCTTTTCAGTGCACTTCTGTCAGTACAGTTCTCACAGACTGGTGTCTGTGTGTGTGTGTGTTATCCTCCGCATCCCATGCAATAGAAGACCCAAAAACACCATTGCACTGAAACTGACAAACATCTGTGTAGGGCCCTAATTATACCTTGAACACAGAAAAAAAATTAAGCATAAAAAATTAAACAAAAAATGTAACTGCACTTAAAGGGGTTGTTGACCTTTAAAGGGACAGTTCAGTGTGGAAATAAAAACTGGGCAAATAGATAGGTTGTGCAAAATAAAAAATGTTTCTAATATAGTTAGCCAAAAATGTAATGTATAAAGGCTGGTGTGACTGGATGTGTAACATAATAGCCAGAACACTACTTCCTGCTTTTCAGCTCGAGTTAGTCAGTGACTTGAAGGGGGCCCACATGGTACATATCTGTTCAGTGAGTTTGCAATTGATCCTCAGCATTCAGTTCAGAATCAAAAGCCACAGATATGACCCATGTGGCCCCCCCTTCAAGTATCTTATTGGTTACTGACTGGTAACCAGTCAGTATAAACCAAGAGAGCTGAAAAGCAGGAAGAAGTGTTCTGGCTATTATGTTACACATACAGTCACTCCAACCTTTATACATTACATTTTTGCCTAACTAACTATATTAGAAACATTTTTTATTTTGCACAGCCTATCAATTTAGCCAGTTTTTATTTTTATACGGAACAATTCCTTTAAATTAACTTGTTGTATGATGTAGAGAGTGATATTCTGAAACAATTTGCAATTGGTTTTAATTTTCTATTATTTCTGTTTTTTGAGTTATTTAGCTTTGTATTCAGCGGCTCTCTCGTTTGCTATTTCAGCAATTTGGTTGCTAGAGTCCAAATTACCCTAGCAACCATGCATTGATTTGAATAATGAATAGGAGAGGGCCTGAAAAGAAAGACGAGTGATAAAAAGTAGCAGACAATAAATTTGTAGCCTTACTGAGCATTTGTTTTTAGGAAGCTGGGAAGAATAAGAAACAAGCAAATAATTTAAACTATAAAATAAATAATGTAGACCAACTGAAAATTTGCTTAGAACTGGCCATTCGATAACATACTAAAATGTAACTGAAAGACGAACGACCCCTTTAAATGTCACGATACGGTCTAATAGGGAATACAATCGAACCAGTCAGCGTATGCATTCAGGTGCATCATGCAAACCTGTGTCTCAGTCATGCAATTTAAAGGAAAAAAAAAATTAATGAATCCTTAAGTCACCCATTACCACTTGCAGCTCATCATTCAGCTAATACAGCTCTCTGAAAACCGTGATGGGGAGGAGAAAATAAGCAAAACACTCTAGATCTTGTATATTGTGCCACACAAAGATTCTCTGCCATTGTATAGAAGCCAATTTCAACCCATGACAACTCAAATTACCCATAGTGCAATTGCGGAACTGCATATCCGCCATCAGTTTTGCGCCTATTGACGCTGAGAGTTGTTGCCCCTGTCAACTGGAACGCCGCGTTTACTTTGTTACTATAAATCGTATTTGCCCTAACGAACACCTGCATTGTTAGCGCCTCATCCTACTTATTGCCATTCCCAGCTGCCATTTCCCAGCCCTGTTTGCGGTTCGCACCAAGTGGGTATCGTTTTCCAGAGCGCCCTGAAAGGCCCATTTCTCCGCACAAGTTCCATCGTCTGCCGGTGTCCTGTTCTGTTCCAGACTCCTTCGATTGCGAGGACCCAATGCTGCCAACGCTGGGCGGCCATCCAGTTCATCTTTACGATAGGCTCCCCACGACACATCGCATAACAGCACAAGAAGAAGGGCAACAAGCCGGCTACCAAGCCCCCTGGGTAAACGCATCTCACCGAAACCGCACCACAGGCTAAACTGACACGGACTGCGCTTCCAGTTACTGATTGGCCAAAGGAGCGGTCACTCAACGCCTAGCATTTAGCCTAATGGACAGTTCTTTCCGTATTGTCACAGACACTAAAGGCAGCGCCTACCAGCTGTATACTAATAAATCAGCTCCCAGCGTGCTGCTTCGCGATCATTGGCTGAACGGTTTTGTGGTTTTCACTGGCAGCCGGTGACAGCATTGTGTTTGTAGCAGCCTCACGTGTGTACAGTTAAAAGGAAACGAACAATAAAATATGTTGCTTTTCTGTAAATGTAACTATGAAAAATCCTGGCGTTCTTTGCCTCACAGCCCTATAAGGATTGACATTAAACATCAATATTTTAGGTTAAAAACATGTTAGAGCATGAGTACAAAAGGATAAGTAAACCTTTAAAACAAGTGTATGTACGATTGACGAGAGCGTTACTCTAAACATTCTTGTCATTTACATTCACGATTTTCTTTTTATTCCAAGGTATTAAGGGATACATGTGCTGTTAATATGAATGAGTTTTTGTTCCAACAGCGCCACCTGCTGGTCAGTTTCTGACCAGTCTGACCATTAAGTAGTCAAGGAAGTTATCAGGAGAAAGAAAGAGGCTGCTCTGATGTTCTGCTTAGGAAAGATTTGAGAAAGGTTTCTAATTGTTTTCATAAGCAGAAGAACATCAGAGCAGCCTCTTTCTTTCTCTTGACAACTTCCTTGACTACTTGCTGGTCAGAAACTGACCAGCAGGTGGCGCTGTTGGAACAAAATTCATTCATATTAACAGCACATCCCTTAATATCTTGGAATAAAAAGAAAATAAATAATGAAAGTAAATGACAAAAGTGCTTAGAATGGCACTCTCGCCAATTTTACATTAACTTTTTTTAAAAGATTTACTTATCCTTTAATCTTGCAGGGAATGTGAGCCATTAGAACAAGGACCACATAAACAGCCAATGCAGTCCTCCATCCAATAGAAAAATAGAACCTGCCAGATTGACACCTGACAGATATTGGTGGCGCGTGGGCCCATCAGAGGGCCCTATACACGTATATGTGTCTTTTTTCAACCTGTTGTTACATATATTTTTTCTCTTGTGTGCATTACAGAGCGAACTGTGCAGGCAGCACATCACTCAATAGAGAAAGAGTTAATATAGAACTCTCTGATGGCAGTTTGTGAAAGAAATAGAAGCAGGGCTGAATTTGTGGAAAGGCCACCAAGGCCTAGGGCTGTAGGATTTTAGGGAGTGGCATGCTGCCCATCCACATTGGTTCAGAAACACTTGGAATGCGCAGGAGATACAATCGTCTTTAAAAATTCCCATGCACCAATCCTCATTGCTCTGGTCCCAATGATGAAATTTTGCGGGAATAAAAGGGAGGAGATGGGGGCTTTGAACATCAGCAGGCCTAAGGGCGCTTATTATGTAAATCCGACCCTGAACAGAAGCCAACTTTATTGCCACATACAAGCAGGAGAATCCAGGGAGGATGTTAATTATGGTCTGGCAAGGTAAGTTTCTCAGGAAAAATTTGCACAGGGTAAATGTAAGAGCAAGATCTAATAGATAGAGACAGCACAGAGAGGGAGATGTAAGCTTGCATACAGTTTGTGCTATATTCTGCAGTCCAAGCATATTGCAATAAAGAGATTTCTGTGTTATAAAAAAAACTATTAAGTGTAGAAATATTAAGAGGCAGATTTATCAAGGGTCGAATTTCGAAGTGATAAATACTTCGAAATTCAACCATCGAATGGCTTGACTTCGAATATCGAAGTTTTTTTCACAGAATTTGACCATTTTGCAGTCGAAGTAAAATCCTTAGATCAAACGATGAAATCAAAGTTTTTTTAAAGAGACAGTACTTCGATTATCGAATGCTCCAACATTTGATGAACTATTTTACTTCGATTCAAAGTCGTAGTATCCTATTCGATGGTCGAAGTATCCAAAAAATTACTTATAATTTTTTAACTTCGAAAATTCCCTCAAATTCACTTCGAACCCTTGATAAATCTGCCCCTACATGTTGCTAAATACACCATCATTATATTAATCTTCCACACATCAAAGGAATATATCTGCATATACAGTAATTAAGCCACTGTTGTTAAATCATTTGTACAAACAAGGTCAGACTGGAGCATTGGGGGCCGACCGTGGCTGAAAAACGCAAGGGCCTCATGGCAGTCCCCGAGGGCCCCCCTCCCGACCTACAAACTGGTGCAGCACGCATGTGCAAAAGACGCGCCGCAACAACTAATCGTGACATCAGGGGTGCAGGTCTAGACCCCTGGAGGCCCATGAGGTCCCTGTGTACAAAGCACAAATAATCTGACACTTCCCATCAAGCTAGTGTCCTTGTGTCTGTCCTAAGTGACACTGGACTTAATTGGTTGGGAAAGATTATATTTGCTTCTTTCTTTATTTACATGCTCAGGCCACCAATATTATTATTGTCATAATGTATGTGCGTAAGCCAACCTAACCTGCCACATTACAGTTGATAGGACCACCTGGCTGGTAGAAAAAACTTAAAATATTAAAAAGTTAGGAGACCCTTCTTTTCTAGAAAAGTACCAGCATCCATGTCACATGACTGGAGATTGTGTCCTAAAGGAAGGTCATTTTATAAGATGGTGGACATTAAGGACATTTAGCTCCATATTGCCTATAATCCTGTAGCACATTAACCTACAGCAAGTCAATGTTCTTATATCTTAGCAGGGAGATATATAGAATTGTGTCATACACGTTGGAATGTTTAGAGACACATTACCAACATATTGATAATAGCAAACGTTGAAATAATGTGGGCATTACCTTAGTTGGAAGGACAACAATTTATTTTCTGCATTTAAAGGGGTGGCTCACCTTTAAGTAAACTTTTAGTATGTTATAGATTGACTAATTGTAAGCATCTTTTTAGTTGGTCTTCATTTTCTTCTTTTTTATAGTTTTTGAATTATCTGCCTTCTTCATCTGAATTATCTGCCTTCTTCATCTCCAGCTTTCAAATGGGCGTCACTGACCCCATCTTAAAAACAAATGTTCTGTAAGACTACATATTAATTGCTATTGCTACTTTTTATGACTCATCTTTTGATTCAGCCCCTTCCCCATTCATAGTCCAGTCTCTTATTCAAATTAGTGCATGGTTGGTAGAGTAATTTGGACCCTAGCAACCAGATTGCTGAAGCTGGTGAATAAAAGCTAAATAACTCAAAAAACACAAATAAAAACAATGAAAACATATTGCAAATTGTCTCAGAATACCACTATATCATACTAAAAGTTAATTTAAAGGTGAGCAACCCCTTTAATGAATCCCTTATTGTATATGAGGTTGCTAGTCAGACTCAGACATCTCCCCAGCTTCCTGCTATGTACTGTTTATTGAAGGTTTGAATTCCTGTAAGCTTAGGCACTATGCTCACTTCCATGTAATCTGGAACACATTGTTGACACATTATAATAATTGCAGGTATGCCAAGCATTGACATGGCCCTTGTCCCTCTGCAAGAACTCTACATAGACATACAGCTGGATGGAAAAGTTTGGGACCCTTTGCAAATCCCATATTTAATTACACTTCCACTTATATTTATGTAAGTAAAAAGTAGGAAACTACTACTTCAGGCATCCCTGTGTAAAAAAAAAAGACCTCATACATTTTATTTCAACAGCTTTAAAACACAGGAACAAAACAAAATAGTATTTGTGGCATGTGCAAAACTTTGTAAACCCTTAAACTTGTTCAGCGATGGACACTATTTTTGCAAGGTCCCTGGCCCTAATTACCTCATTAGGCCTTTAGAAGTTAGTTTAGAACTACAGAGACATATAATTGCTGACACCCCAAACTTTGGGCTGTCACTCAACAATCACAGATCCCTCTAAGCAACTGAGTGCTTAATCTACTCACGATCGGTTCCCTAAATCCAGAACAGGTGCTAGGCTCCCTGGTCTCGGCTCTGCTTCCGCCTGTAGCAGCCACCTTTCACTTCAGGAAGAGCCAGTGGCGTAACTACCGGGGGAGCAGGGGGTGCGATTGGTCCAGGGCCCGCACCCCCTCAGGGCCCCCCCGGCAGCTCACGCCACTGTTGCAATGTGGCCGTTTCTGGCCGTACGGAGGGGGCGGGGCCCGGCTGCACGTCCCGCGCCAGGGCCCGCCCCCCTCTAGTTACGTCGCTGGGAAGAGCCCTCTGCTAATCGGATGCCGCCAGGTCTTAATAAGAGAAGAGCCACGCAAGAGTTCTGGATGAGCAATGGGGCACTATTGTTTACCAGGGATTTAGGATGGAAGGCAACACAACTCAGAAGGATCAGCCCTAATATTGTAATCAGGCAGGCCGGGTCAGTACAGGCAGAGTTCACAGGATAGTCAGACCAGCAAGGATCAGGATTGGAGAGCTTAGAATAGTCAGGCAAGGATCAGGATTGGAGAGTTTGGAATAGTCAGGCAGGCTAGGGTCAGGATTGCAGAGTTCAGAATAGTCAGGCAGGCAGGCAAGGGTCAAAACCAGGATACAAAATAGGATTCACGTAGAATAAGCACCCAGGAACTAAACAAGTTAGACCTAACAACGGGCAACTAATTCCGCACAGTACAAATCCAAAATCCCTAAATACTTTTGAACTTGGCGCCAGCATGTAAATTGCGGAAGTGTGTGCCGCGCTCCATAGAGGAACCCAGCATTGAAGGAACAAGATCAACGCGGCACTGGTCCCCGCTGGAGGCACATCGGGTGTCCCTGCCGGCAACTAGGCCACCAGGCTAAGCATTTATTACAAATCCGAAAATTAAGGAAAAAATTATGCCTACAAAACTAGGGAAGTCTATAAAAAGATTGCAAAATACTTTCTGGTTGCTATTTACACTGATTGTAATGTCATCAAGAAATTGCAGTTAAAGGGAACTGTGGAAGCCAAGGAAAGATCTGGCACACCAAGAAACAGTTTAGAGAGAACTGCTTATATGCTTGCCAGAAAGGCAAAGTGAAACCACAATATGTCTGCAGGTTATGAAAGTTTAAACACATTTCTGTGGTTTGTATATGTTATTACAGTTTTGCTAATGAAGGTAAATTGCCCTTTAACCTGCAAGTCACAGTTTCCCCAAGAGATGTCATCCTAAATAGTTACAATTGTTTCTTTGCTCATTTTAAATTGTTACAAAAGTATCTAAGTGCACCTACCACGTATTCTGGGCTCTCTGCCAAAAGTCAATTTAGTTTTAGAGACATTATATCTTTTTCTGGCTGTTCAGGGCAGGAGATCAAAGAGAAAGTCGGGACATTTCAATAACAATCTGGGACTGCGGGTTGAGCTGTCAAAAAAGGGACAGTTGGGAGGTATGCTAAGCATCTGCTTACATCAAGTGATGTCAGTTGGCCTTACATGCCCATGTAGGATGTGTTTGCAGTGCTTCGGCTGTAGCAGTCATATGCTAAATCATATACATTTTTGAAAACTGACAAACAATATGTATTTTTAAGCTATTCTGGAGTAGCTAGGCATATAGTATATTATTGTGCTCAGATAAAGTTTGCATGTGGGATGTAGTTTCAATACACCTAATTAATTGTTTCACACTAGGCTGTAATATGGGTTGATCCTATATTTAATTTTTTTTTAATTTTCTGATATTTAGCGCCATATATCTTATTAAAGAAGGATAAACTAAAATTACCCATTATGCAAATCCCCTTGTTTCTTAACCTTGGTTCACTGTTTGTTGAAATCATAATTCCTTGTCTCTTGCTTTAATGTTAGAAGATACAGGGGAACCTAGGTTAAGAAATTGTGCCTTAAATTAAAATGTCAAAAACTGCTTTGCATTTAACCCAAACATTTAGGGAAACTCGCACAGCAGGAAAATTTTTATATGCAGACTTTGTTTTCTGAAGTAAAAAAATGCTATAAAGAGAAACTCTGCAGGGCAATTATTGTGGGTCACCAAATACTTTAGCTTATGTTAGTGTTGCAAAAATGTGATTTGTCTTGGAGAAGCTGTACCTGGAATCAGGAGCTTCACAACTTCTTTCCATAAATGGTAATAAAAAATGTTCAAATGACAACAAACCCTCAAGGTATTTGAAGGGCATTCAAGCACCTTCCCCCTCAAAGCTTAACCACCAACTGGAAGTAAATGATGATGTATGTATGTTCGTATTTATGCACATTTCACAAGGTGAGAAGCCAGGTCCAGTCTGAATCCAGTCTGCAGTGTGTTAAATACTTGCATGTCTGGATACATTGGCTCACAGAAGTCTTCAGGATTTTCTTTAGGGCAACTATCTAAGAAGGCAAAGCAGAATACAGAGAAGCTATTAGATTTTTTGTTACTCAACCATGTATTTTATTCCATTACTGTGAATTAGGGGGTGATTTATCAAAGGTCATGTTTGTGAGGTTTCTCAAGGTTTTTTTCTACCTCGAATAAACTCACAACTTGAATGTTTGCTTATTTATGAAAAACTCAAATGTAAAAAAAACTTGATTGAATGCAATCGGGGAGAAAAACACGAATACCTAGAATTTATTGAGTTATTGGCTAAAAAACCTGGAATACCTTTAATTGATCAAATACCTTGATTCGAGTGAAAATCCCTGTAAAAAAAAACGACAATCACTAAGGCAACAAATCAAATGGTTCAAGGGACCTCTGCCTTTGACTTCTACATGACCGTGACAGGTTTTAGCTGGAGTATTTAGGATTCAGGCTTTTAACAGCTCCGGGGCTTGATCAATCTTGGAAAATTTTAGTTTTTTTATCCTGAAAAAGTTTAGTTTTTAGTGAAACTACCCTCAAAAAATGTAAATTTTTCAGGAAAAACATAACCTGGGGTACCTTGCACCCATAATGAGTTTGGGTTTCCTTGTCCTTTAACAACTTTTTAATTTAAGTGCTATTTAACTTCACTTGAAAGTGTTTTTGAACCTTAGCAGTCTTTGTTATTGCATTACCTTTCAAACTGGACCTTTGCTGGAAAATCAGACACTCTGCAGCTCTCATTGCCTCTCATGTTCATTTTGGGCCAACAGGCACAAGGACATTGCATGAATGGCTGGCCAAGGTGGACTTCTCCTGAGAACCTTCATGCAGTAGGTACTGGTATTGCCCACGGTTCACTGCACACATTTTGAGGTTGGGTGGCAGAGAGAGGCAGAGAGCTGGCGGCCTACTTGGTGTGACTTGCGCTCGCTGCTCTCAGCAGTACCGTAACTAGAGGGGTCGGGCCCTGGTGCGTGACCTGTCTCGCTGGGCAAATGCCCCTAACTTGTTACTTACCCTTCTGCGCAGGTCCAGTCTACGGAGTTCACCGATGCCATCTTCTTCCAAGTGATCTTCTTCCTGCTTTGACCAGCGCATGCGCAGTAGGAGCATTTCGCCAGTACGGATCTACTGCGCATGCACCAAAAGTCACGAAGTGAAATCGGAAAACTTCGTGACTTTTGGCGCATGCGCAGTAGATCCGTACTGGTGAAATGCTCCTACTGCGCATGCACCAAAATGCCAGTCAAAGCAGGAAGAAGATCGCTTGGAAGAAGATGGCGTCGGTGAACTCCGTAGACTGGACCTGCGCAGAAGGGTACGTAACAAGTTAAGGGCATTTGCCCAGCGAGACAGGTAGGCCAGAGGGGAGGAGGGAGGGGAAGCAACACAGGGGAGGGGGGGAGGGTTTTTGCGCCGACTGTGTTTCCTTCTCCTTTAAGCTTCCTGCTGGCACAGCCAGGTACATACAGTATTTGGGGGCCATATGTTTGCTGTTGCTGCTGGGCTGGGGCTGGCACAGGCACATGTACATAAATTCTTGGGGGCAATCTGATGAGATCAGATTTATTTTTGGCTGCTGCTGGCACAGGTTAAGTTTGAGGGCAATATGATGGCTGCTGGGCTTGCTGGCACAGGTAAAGGAGGGCTGTATGATGGATGGCTGCTGAGTTTGCTGGTACAGGTATGGGTGGGCAGTATGATGGATGGCTACTGGACTTGCTGGTACAGGTATGGAGGGGCAGTATGATGGATGGCTGCTGGCACAGGTACGGGGGGGCTGTATGATGGATGGCTGCTAAGCTTGCTGGTACAGGTATGGGGGGCAATATGATGGATGGCTATTGGGTTTGCTGGTACAGGTACAGAGGGGCAGTATGATGGATGGCTACTGGCACAGATACGGGGTGGGCTGTATTATGGATGGCTGCTGGACCTGCCGGTATTAGTACAGTGGGCAGTAATATTAATTAAAAAGTGTTGTTTCTTGCTTTATTTATTTAAAAACCAACTCTTAAAAATTACCAGGAATGGCTTTTTGCCGCCTCTGCTAACTTGTTCGAGTTTGGGCTGCCGTCAGTCTACAGTGCCCCTGTCCATATGTAAACATATGTTCATCTCTGTTGTGGAGGATTGTTTGTATCGCATATGTTTTAATAATAGTTATTACACAGTCTTACACAGCCAGACTGTCATGAAGCAAGCGGGGATTGTGTTACTAGATTGCATCACAATGGCAGCCACACATGAAGTTCACAATGGGGGGAGGGGAACAGACAAGAGGGTCATGAAAGATCAGCAATGACATTCACGGTGTGCACTGTATAGGGAGCAGCCGATCAGGGGATTCGGCCCAGTCCGACCCTGTCTGTAGCTGCCTCTATCCTCTTATTGCTACACCAAGAGGCTTTCCATCAACAATTTCACTGCTCTTATCATTGTTGGACTCCTATTGTCAGTCCAACTACCTCATTGCTTCCATTGTCCCTGCATTTGTTACTTCTCTTTCCTTCATTCATTTATTTTTACCTGATGCATATAAATAATGTGTAAAACTTCTTCCACATTCTGGTTTCCGGAGTTTGTTCGATTTTTTTTTTCAATATAGTGAGAAAAAGTATAGTGTTAGTAAACAGGCCTCTAAATGTGTATACTGGTGACTGTTATTGATTTATAGACTTGTGTTCTCTGTTATGGAAACTGGTTGCATTCTTTGAGTATGCTACATTAACTTTTCTAATTTTTCATTTATGTACACTGGGGGCTTAAGTGCATGAGCTCTAAAAGGCGCAAGAGCCCTTTTCTCACATAAGGAACACTTGTGACCCCGGAATTGCTGTCTGTGTATTTAAAGTGCCACTCAAATATCCAGCACTCATTGCGGAGAGAAGTATCAGGAGACGCAGTCAAACCCTGCCCTTACTGCGTACCTTTACCAATTTTTTACATTCTGCACTCTGCCTCCCTACTTGTTATGGGCGCTGAACCCTAATGAAAGAAACAAACCTTTAGTGTCATCCAGCTTTCACCCACCAGAGGTCACCAGAGGGTTTACTAAAAGTCAGTTTTATTTTTAAAACTGTTTTATTATACATATACTATATATATATATATATATATATATATCTATATATATATATATATCTATATATATATATATATATATATATATATATATATATCCTGGAAGAAGTAGGAGCACACCGGTTGTTTTTGAAAAAATTTAAAAAATATAAATTTTATTAATCCATTTAAAAGAAGGACAGGCCTGTCTTTCTTTTAAATGGATTAATAAAATGTATATTTGTTAATTTTTTCAAAAACAACCGGTGTGCTCCTACTTCTTCCAGGAAATACGAATGAGCAAACTAAGGAAGTATTGGACTATATATATATATATATATATATATATATATATATATATATATATATATATATATATATATATATATATATATAGACAAATACAAGATTCCTCTGCACTCAACCCATTATCAATATATTTAAGACAGCGACATTTTGTGCATACTGCTACTGAAAAATGCCTTACCCTTTAAACAAAACAGGGATTGTTTGTCCATATATTGCAATATATTTAAGCTGGCCAACTACGTCAAAGTCATCCCATATCTGGCCAGTCCTATGCTCAATTTTCATCTGATTCATTAAGAATTCTATGGTTTAATTATACATTTTATAAAAGGGACGAATACGTTTTACCTGCAACTTACTAGCTGCTTTCAAAGTAAAACTCCCAAACTTGGCTGCCCTTTTATTAGACACCAGTGGGATCACCTGACTATAGTTGGAGGGGGTGGGAGCTACAACATGGAGCTGGTCACTGCTCTTGTAGAACTATAACAAACAAGGGAAAGTTGTGCTCACCACTAGTTTTTAAAAACATTAGGCGGGGGTGCAATGAGGGTGTGACCACAAAATACATATAGACAAATACAAGATTCCTCTGCACTCAACCCATTATCAATATATTTAAGACAGCGACATTTTGTGCATACTGCTACTGAAAAATGCCTTACCCTTTAAACAAAACAGGGATTGTTTGTCCATATATTGCAATATATTTAAGCTGGCCAACTACGTCAAAGTCATCCCATATCTGGCCAGTCCTATGCTCAATTTTCATCTGATTCATTAAGAATTCTATGGTTTAATTATACATTTTATAAAAGGGACGAATACGTATATATATATACTCACAATTTGGAATAAAATATTCCCAGGCCAGCACTTCCATTGTGAAATAAGTGTCTTTTTATTATTATACACACATTACAGTGCTCCAACGTTTCTGTCCCTCTTGGGAATCTTTGTGATTTAATTTATGTCGGTTACACTTTAATACAGATGAAATATGAGTGAATAAATAAAACAGTACAAAAAAAAAAACACACCTGAAGTGGAAAGAAAAATATAAGGAAAGATATGGAAATATCCAGCAAAACATTGTTTGATAATAGATACAGTGTTACAGGTTTACTGGCAGGTCACTGATGGCCTCAATGAAAAGTGGAATTTAATTGTTTTCTGTAAAGACTATGCTTTTATAAATATTAAAGGGGTTGTTCACCTTCCAAACACTTTTTTTCCCCAGAAATAAAGACTTTTTTAAAATTACTTTCCATTACTTATTTTTAATGTTTTTCCAAAATCTAAAATTAATGTTCGTGTCACTGGTGTTTGAGTCTGGCAGGTCAGTAATTCAGGTGCAGACTCTAAACTGTTACAAAATTTAGTTGATATATTTCTCAGGAGTATTAGCAACTATTGTATCGATTCTAACATTTGCCTTTAATGATACCCAGAGATTCTGCTCAGCAGGGACAAAAATAAGAAATGTATCAACTAAATGTATCCATTTAGAACAGTTTACAGGGTTGGCGACTCCCCCAACCAGGGCTGTTTTAGAAGGTGGAAAAATTACACTTTACACTGCAATATTAGAAAAACAGTCACACATAGAAAATAGAAAGTCATTGGAAAAAGTCGTTATTTCTGATGATCTATCCGAAAACAACTATTTGTTTGACATAAAAGAAAATGTTTTTGTATTTTCTATTACGCTGCACAAGGGATTATGGGAATAGTAGTGTGAGAGTTTGGACCTCTTATTGTGAAGCAAACAACAAATAGGACAAAATAACAGAAATCTTCAGCATCCATAACTGTTCAGTACTTTGTAAAGCCACATTTTGCGGCAATTACAGCAGCAAGTCACTTTGGATAAGTCTCTATGAGCTTGCCATTGGGATTTTTGCCCATTCCTCAAGGCAAAACTGCTCCAGCTCCTTCATGTTGGATGGTTTTTACTTGTGAACAGCAATCTTCAAGTCTGACCACAGATTCTCAGTTGGATTGAGGTCTGGACTTTGACTAGGCCATTCCAACACATTCAAATGTTTACCCTTGCTTTAGCAGTATGCTTCTGGTCATTGTCCTGCTGGAAGGTGAACCTCTGTCCCAGTCTCAAATCACAGGCAGACTGACACAGGTTTTGCTCAAGAATATACCTGTATTTAGCACCATCCATCCTTCCCTCGAATCAGAACCAGATTCCCAGTCCCTGATGCTAAAAAACATCCCACAGCATGATGCTGCCATTTGGCAAAAAGTAATGTCTTTTTTCTGACCACTCTTCCATAAAGCCCAGCTCTATGGAGTGTACGGCTTATTGTGGTCCTAAGGACAGATACTCTGGTCTCTGTTGTGGAACTCCTTCAGTTACCTTTGGTCTCTGTGCTGCCTCTTTGATTAATGCCCTCCTTGCCCGGTCTGTGAGTTTTGGTGGATGGTTCTCTCTTGGCAGGTTTGTTGTGGTACCATTGTTGTGGTACCATGTTACAAAAGGTGTGTTTATACTGACAGATCATGTGACACAGATTGCACACAGGAGGACTTCATTTCACTAATTATGTGACTTTTGAAGGTAATTGGTTGCAAGCAGGTTTTTTATGGGCTTCATGGCAAAGGGGGTGATAATGAAATGATAATTTAAATAGCGTATTTTAGTAAGATATTCATTTTTAATTAATGATTTTTCTGTATTAATTAGACAGTACCTTGCACTTGATTATAACTAGACTATCATAAATCATGTATATGTTTTGTTGTAGGCTGGCACAGACTGGACTTCACTCCAAAACTTGATGCAAGTAAAAAAGTAGTTTATTCAACAAAAAAGAGCCATCTCAAAGGATAGCCTAAGCCGGCTTGACCAAGTATTTAGATGATTTGATCACAGTCTACATTAAAGTGGATATCAGCTTTTTAAAGGACAACAAAAGTCAAAACTTAAAAAATCTTTACAGTATTAGCTATCGTTAGTAGAATTAGGCAGCATACCATGATGTGTAATAGATAAATCCATGCTGTTTATAATCTGTCTTTAAAACAGTAAGATCATCTCTTATACCACTTTTAAATTGCCACTTTTAATGGGAGTTCTGCTTAACTTGCAATCAAATTTCTTTTTGGCAGGACCAACTTCAACACTGGTTGCCTGTGCCCTTTACTCTTTACAGAGACTTTACAGGTGTCTTTTTCAAGCAATCTGCTAAGATATTACCATCTCATTGCCCATTTGATACTATACAATTTACTAAAGTTAACTTTTTTTCCTTTTCTCGGTTTTTTCTTTTGTACACTTTTGCACATGTTTACACACTCACATACACATACTGTATGCACACATTTACACACTTTTTAGAGCAGCACACAAATGCATACACAAACACATTCATACTTTAATTTTTTTTAGTTATCATTTTGCCTCTGTTGATTTCACAGTGTGACTATTGGATCAAGTATTCTTACTGTTAATCACGCTTTTGGATAAATTATTTTATTATTTCATTAATTTAAATTGTATTTGATATTGCAGTTTTATGCTTGCAGTGTTGTTCATTACGTTTTATGTACCATTGCTTTGCAGTTTGAAAGTTTGGAGTAGAAAGACATTTTTAGCAATTTTGTATTCATTAGAATAATATATGGTTTACAGGGGTCTTTTTACGGGTCTTACGGCACATAGTATGGGGATAGTGTGGGGCTTTGTTCACAGAAGGCGAATTGGCAGCCAAGATAATTCATATGGACTTTTTTTCATTTGCGGTCCGTACATGCCATGCTTTGGTATATCTATGCAAATTGGACATCAAACTATTCAGTAGACCCTTAGGGGTTTATTAACTAAAATCTGAAAATTTCTTTTTTATATCAATAAATTTTTATTGTTTTAAAACATTTGTATATAAAACAATTTGTGACAATAAACATCTTGAAAAACAAAAATCTTGTCTGTTTTCAATATTGATTATATCTCCGTTATTATACAATCCAATATATTCCTTTGCAAACAGATTGCCATAACATAATCTTCCAATAGATAAATGTAGTTGTAAATGAAAAACAACATTTTAGTCTGTGCTACTGCACACAGTAATATATTTTGTAGCATAAATGAGTGGGAAAAAAAAAACAAAAAAAGACAGGACAAGAAAAAAAAAAATTTTAAAAAAAATTTAGTAGTAAAACTTCAACTCTGACTATCGAATATACCCTAGTAAACATTTATAGAGAAGAGGGGATATAAGATATATTGACCCGTGTCGATATTCCAACCAGGGGCCCCATGTCAACTGGAATTTCTTATAAGAGTCTAGCAAAATACTTGTCATTTTCTCTTGAGACATTATACAGTCTACTCTACTTTTGACTAAATCTAGTGGAATCTGCCTTTGTTTCCAAGCCCCAGCCAAAGTTCTCTTAGCTGCTGTAATAATGGAAGTGAAAAGACGAAACTGTGAATTGTTTAGGTCTTTGGGTTTTAAACCCAACAAAACTATTCCAGGGTCTCTGGGAATGGAAATCCCAAAAGCAGAAAATATCATAGTGAGAATTCTGATCCAGAACCTCCGGGCATTAGGGCACGTCCACCAAACATGAAACATTGTACCTATTTCCCCACACCCTCGAAAACATCGGGGACTAGCAGTGGGGGAAAATTTTGCAATACGAGCTGGGACCAGGTACCATCAATGAAGGACTTTATAATTAGTTTCCTATAAGGACACATTATCTGAAGATTTCTTAATTGTATTCCAAATCTGATCAGGGTCTAACTCTCTATTTAGGTCCTTATGCCATGCCAAAATGTATGGTAGCTCTTGGGGTAAAGGGGGATAAAAAAACTTACTATATATACATTAAACTGACTTTTGAAGGTTAGGAGATCGAAGGCACCATCTCTCAAAAAATGTTTAAAGTTTATCTGAACTATTTACTGGGTGCCATTGAGAGTGAACAAAGTGGGATATCTGCCATAAATGAAATATCTCCCGTTCAGGGATAGAGAACTTCTCTATGAGTTGTAGTAAGGTATAAGGCCCAGAGGCTGAACAAAGTTGACCTATAGACCGGATATTCTGGTCGGCCCACCATTGGAATTGACAAATCTGGAGACCAGGGGCAAACATTGGGTTACTTAATAGAGGGGCCACCGGTGTATGAGGAGAACTTAGATTTAATTTTGTGTTTAATGAATCCCAAATTTTTAAAGTACATTGAAAACATCTACTGACCTCCTTAGGTCTCACTCTCAAGGGGCACCAAATCAAGGTAACAGGAGAGAAAGGGAAGGTAAAGTTCTAAGGAAACCCAGTGAGGCTGTCTTCCACCGTGTGAAGTGTCAATATCTGAGACAGCTGAGCCGCTTTATAGTAATATAATAGTTTAGGAAGGCCCAAACCCCCCTTTAGGCTTAGACCGATAGAGAGTAGATTTGTTTACTCTGGGGGTATTCTTCGTCCAAATAAACTTTAATATCGATGACTCAAAGTTATCTAAAAAATATAGAGAAATATAATGGAGTTGCCAAGTAAATTCAAAATTAAGGTGGAGAAGTTTTTCCAGATCTTTCGGCAAGTTAATATTTGGAGCCTCCGTTTTGTCATGATTGATCTGGAGGCCAGAGATTAAATAGATTAAATATATCCAATAGATTGTAGAGGTTTGGTAAAGAGGTTAAGGGCCTAGAGATAATGAGGGTTAGATCATCAGCAAAAAGGCTATTTTTATGGTGAAATCCTACCGTTTCAATACCTAGGATTAGCCCGAATTGCAACAGCTAACGGTTCAATTGCCAAATTGAAAAGAGTTGGAGAAAGGGGGCACCCCTGCCGTGTCCCCCTATGGATTTTAAATGGTTCAGAACAAAAGCCCAATATATTGACTACAGCGGATGAATATAAAGCTTGCACCCAATTTAATAAACCAAACCCCCATTTGTTAAAGATAAAGTACTGGGAATCCCAAGATAAAGAGTCAAAAGCCTTCCGTATATCTAATTTAAGAATCATCGATTTAATATTCGTTGATTTAGCTCGCTGTATGAGAAGGATCAGCCGCCGGGTAGCGTCTGAGGCCTGCCGTCTCGGGACAAAGCCCACCTGGTCTTTATGAATAATACTGGGGAGAAAAGAATGAATTCGTATAGCTAAGATTTTTCCCAATATTTTAATGTCTGTATTGAGAACTGAGATTGGTCTGAAATTCTTACAATCAGATAGGTTTGTGTCAGGTTTAGGGATAGCTGATATTTTGGCTTGAAGGGATTGTAAGCTAGAGCCATCTTTAAGGCTATTGAGCATAGTAGTGAGATGGGGAGCTAATTCAAGGGTAAATTTCTTATAATAAATGTTAGCTAAACCATCTAGGCCCGGAGCTGTATTTGTTTTTAATTGTTTAATAGTCTGTGTAATCTCTTCAAGCGTTATTGTGCCTGATCAGTTGTAAGCTTCGAAAGGTTTAGGTTTTTAAAGAATTTACTAAAGGTATTTTCTGAAACAGGAGGAGGTTTAGAGTAAAGCTTTTGATAGAAGGCCGGAAAAATTTCAGATATTTTTTATGGGTTACCAGTCAAAGACCCTTGTGGTGACTTAATTCTATGGATTGAGATGGGTTTATCCCGTTCATTCAGTTTACGAGCTAGCATTCTACCTGGCTTATCCAAAGAACAAAACAATCTATGTTTGGCCCAGCGCAGGGTTTTCTCTGCATTTGTTGTCATAAGAAGGTCCAATTCCCTCTGGGTCTGTTGGAGTTGAGCTAAATGGGATTCTGTTGGGTAGCGCACATATAGTTCAGAAAGTCTGTCTAATTCACGAACCAGGATATCAATTGCTTTTTTCTTCATCTTTTTCCTTTGGGCGCCTGTTTGGATAAATACCCCTCGGATGACTGGCTTATGGGCTTCCCATAATACGGTTTTTGTAGACACTGAGGGTAAGTTGTCAGTAAAATATAAGTTTAAGTTTTCTCAAACTTTAGCAACTATATCTGGATAGCTTAAAAGAGACTCAATTAATCTCCAATGACATGGTGTAGCTTGATGAGAAATGGGTCAATGAAACCATAACCGGGCAATGATCCAACCAACTAGTATTTACCATCTTCGAAGAGTGAAGAATAGTAACAGTAGTAGATGTAAGAAATATATGGTCGATTCTTGTAGATAATTTATGGGGCGCAGAATAATGGGAGAATTGACGAACCTCTGGATTAAATTCCCTCCATGCATCTATCAAACCGTTATTTATACTCAAGTTTTTAAAGCGTTGTATATCTTTATTTGGGGACACCACCTTCCGTTTCTCTAA
This sequence comes from Xenopus laevis, assembly GCF_017654675.1. Taxonomy (NCBI): domain Eukaryota; kingdom Metazoa; phylum Chordata; class Amphibia; order Anura; family Pipidae; genus Xenopus; species Xenopus laevis. Next base: position 60,825,640 of record NC_054374.1, read on the forward strand.
AATAGATAAACAGTCTAGCCTCTGATTCCAAACCATATTTGAGTCTCCGCAAATGACCATGTTGCCTACTTGATTATGTTAAAGGCTAGTTAAAAATCTAGCTGTTGGGTATTAGGGGTACAGTAGGAGACAATTGTAAGAGGGGAATCCCCTATATGAATATTAGCAATAATATAGCAACCTTCACGATCAGAGATAACTTTATCCACCACCAAAGGGAGCTTGGCATGAAAGCAAATTGCTACCCCTTATGTTTTAGATGAGCTAGTGGAAATCAACACTTTCGGGAAACGTTTATCTAAATATTTGGGATATGAAGTATTGGAAAAATAGGTCTCCTGTAAACAGATGATATCCACCTCTAAAGAGGAATAATGAGCAAAGGCCTTAGAACGTTTGACTGGTGAATTAAAACCCTGCATATTATAGCTAAGAATCTTAAGAGACATTGTAGCAATAAATAGTAAAGTGATTACAGATGCACCTGTTACAGGTCCCAGTGCCCATATCTCGTAGTAAGGGACCCAAAGCCACGGCATCAACTGTTGGAATTCTAAAAATCCCATGAAAGTGTATTTTCCCCTTTTAGGTTTGCAGAGTTGAAGAAAAAGGTAAATAACAGCAAATTAACAGAAAAGAAAAATAAGAACACATAATAAACTCCAAAGATCTGTAACGTTTTGCTCCAGAATATTCACAAGGATACAGGAACTCTGGAATAGCCCCCTCCGGACCTGCCACGTCGGGGAACCATATGTAGCCTGCACCTAAAAGGGGGGAAGCATCAACCAACCAATACTTTTGAACTAAGGAAAATAACTATCCCTAAGTACTGTTTGACCCATTAGAATATTAGCTTAAGGCAGCATAGTAATATAACCACAGTTCTGGAAAACCTGTAAAAAGGAGTTGCATGACCATCATAAATTAAAGCAACTTAAACAGATATTATTATATCTATTACATTCAGTAATATCGAGAGAACATCTCAAATGGACCTTTAGATGAGGCCAGTCAGTAAAAAACCGTCCAATCTGACATGACTGTAAAGGTCTCTTCAATGAGGTATAGCTTCATTACAATTCTGAGAAGATCTCTGTGAGGAAGATTTCACCCTTTCCCAGATAGGGGTAGGCTTCCGTGGCGAGTTGGTAGGTCTAGGAGCATCGCCCAAAGTAGACTCTGACAATCCTAGTTTGGAAAGCACATTGCGGCCTTTCTCAAGGGTAGAAATAGACTGTTGTCTATTGTTATACATAAACAGTAATCGAAATGGAAGAGGACATCTATATGAATCTTATGTTGTTGTAAGATGGCAGTAATTGGAGCGATGTTTCTTCTACGTTGAAGTGTTGTTGGGGACAGATCCGCGTAAATCTGATATGGATGGGTTTGATAGCTCAATTTATCTTTGGTCCGAGCCGATGCTAGGATAGCCACCTGAGACTGATAGAAATGTAAATGGAGGATGATATCTCTCGGTGGGTCATCAGGCCTGCGAGGTCTTAAAGCTCGGTGCACTCTGTCTAATTCCAGCCTATTGGTAGGAAGGTTAGGAACAAGGTCCTGGAGTAACTCGGGTATAGCCACTTTAAGGTCCGTTATACTCTCAGGCAATCCATGAATCCAAACATTGTTCCATCTTGGCCTATTGTCAGCATCCTCAATCTTGTCTTGAACCTCCCTAAGTTGAGTTTGTAGAGTAATAATGTCCTGCTCATGGGAGTCAAGAACAGTAATAACATTGTCCATTTTAGTTTCAGTCTCAGCAACACGTTGGCCTAACTCAGCGACTTGTTTAGTTAGGTCTGCTCTAATCTTGGCTGCAGTATGGTCTAATTCACGTTGCAAGAGAGTTTTACATTTATCCAAAAGTACCTCATCAGAGGAATGAGTTTGCTGGATCTGCAATGATGGTTCCGACTGCTGGCTATCGAATAGACTTGGTTCGACTTCCATGTCGGCTGCAGGGGATGGTGACGCAGCTTTATTAGACAGGAAATCCCTTACCTAACACGGTGGTGTGGGTCTATTTGAAGAGGCTGTATTTCAACCTCCGGGTGGTCTGCGGGTCCGTTGACTTGCCATAGAGGAGCCCCGGTAGCCGAGAAAGTGAAAAAGATAAGTCCCGCTGGGAATTAAGGCGATGGGATGCCTCCGTTAGCAATAAAGTATTCAATTGTTGCTGAGCAGTCTCAAGCAAGCGGCCATCTTGGACTGCGCGCATGCGCCCCAAAATCAGAACATTTCTTATTATTTTCTTAAAACCACTTTGACCAAACTCCCATTCACATTTTTACTGTATTTATCAATAAATTAACTTAAAATAATCTGGTGCTGGAAAAGACTTGATTACATTGTGTCAAAAATCCAAATCATGTTTTTTTCCGATTATCACCTGAAAACCACAAATTAGTTTATTATTGTACAAATCAGATGATTGTACAAAAGATCATATCTTCCAGTTTTAAACGTGACATCTGCCACTAACTTCTACATGACCTCAGCAGGTTTGAGATGGGAGTATTTTTTTTATTCTGACTTTTAAAAATTCAAGGTTTTATTTTCCACTAAAAAAATGGTGTTCTCCCCTTTAAACTCCGACCAGAAAAATTTGGACTGAAATAGTAAATAACCACCCTAATCATGACCTTGAAATGAGCAAGAATCAACAGGGTAATACTGAATCCAGTGCTATCCTGCAGTATGGATTGTTTGTATCACTTATGTATATGGTTTTTTTTTCCTAGTGCCAGTTTGACGTTACTGGTGAACTTTCTGTAATGTGGATTGGTAATAGAACTGGGGTCAGATGGTGTCATTATTAATGTATTTGTAAAATACCAACATATTGCATTTGTTTGTACTTTTTTATTTGAACTTTTAGCTGCATCTGCTTTTAATAAATCACAAAAAATTTGAGTTTTCATGCAGTAGATCAGATTGCACGTCTGCTGTGCTGCCAACTTCCTCGTTCCCCAGTGCCACCCACGCACTTCCTGCTGCGCAAGACTCTGCAGGCACAGACGACACTTAAAACACATTTACATACATTTACACAAACATTTTACTGAATATACCTTTTTCTTGCACACTTATATACACACTTACACACTGTCACACAACTTTTAGAGGTTATTTATTTACTAAGCCTCAAATATTTTTGGGACAAAAACTTGAATTTTTCATGGAAAAAAAAACTTGAATTTTTCAAGATGTATTATAAAAAAATATACCCTGATGCTACAAACAGCCAGAATCTGAAAATCTGCCATCTCAGACCTCTCGAGGTCCTGTATGAGTTAATGGTAGAGGCACCAATCTCAATTTGAAGATATAGTAAATAGCCCCCTTAGTGTACACAAAAACCTAACAAAAGAGGTTTTTTTTTATTATATTCATTTTGTATTTTGTTTTACCCCTAAAAACTGTGACTATTGGATCACAAGGTACATTTTGGGCCCCTACATGTCACATTCTTAGGTAAACCAGGTAAACATTTGGCATCAAATTATTCAGTGGACCCCTGGCCTTCAGTGGGTGATTTATCTTGGTACCTAATGATAGGTTGCAGATAAGCGATTTAGTAGATCTACCTGTTGGTATATGATAAATTGAATAAAAAAGGATCTGACTTTTGTCAGTATATTGGGAATTAAATTGTAAGAAGAGAGAGAAAAAAGTATCCCTTATTTACCAATAAATTTTGATTGGTAAATAAGGGATACTTTTTTCTCTCTCTTCTTACAATTTAATGTTGTAGATAAGATGATGCAAAGTGGAAGATTTGAGGTGATTTTTTATAAATGTCATACAAAGCGCTAATTTTAGGAAAACTTTGTGGTTTGGAACATTGTAGTAGAAAGACGTGGTTACTCAATTTGGATTCAGGGATTGTTTTTTCCAAAAATATACAACTTTCTGGGTTTAGAATATATTTATTTAGCTTTACCTACATAAAATACAGTAAATGTGTTGATTTTGCAGTAGCTGGAATGACAAAAATGATAGCTCATATTGGGTGTCTTCATTTTGGGGGCCCTAGAGGCCACATTCTTAGGTGAACCTATACACACACTGGGCATCAGACTGTTCATTGGACCACTTGGCAATCGCCAACACCTCCAAACAAAAAGGGGAAGGACTTACTGCACTGACAGTATGGGCCCAGGAGAAAAGGATTTACCGGTAAGAAAATCCCCTTTTCCAGGGACGGCCCGTTCTGTCAGTGCAGACATCTGGGGACGTTCAAAAACAGGCTTGTGCCCAGCTCAGGCAGTAACTACTGTCTGAAAGACTTTTCTCCCAAAAGCAGCTTCCGAGTAAGCAAAAGTGTTCAGTTTATATAATTTGGTAAAACTGTGAACTGAGGCCCATGTTGCTGCCTGGGGATGCCAAATTTTGAAGTGCCCAAGAAGTGCTGACTGCTCTGGTGGAGTGTGCCCACACCTGGAATTGTACTGGTTTTTGTGCCTGCTTTTAGGCATAAGAAATGGTATCCACCAGCCATCTATCAATTGTTCTTTTTGAGGCTCCTAGGCCCTTGTTGGCTTTCTTTGTCTGTGTGCCAAATACCCTTTCAGCTTTTGAGACTGGTTCTGATGTATCCTTGATCTCAAGGGTGTGGATCATATCCTTAAGTAGCCTGCGACCCTGTTCAGAACTAACGTAGGTAGGCGTCTCTGCTTCTGAATTAGACTTACAGTATCTGAACCTACACTCATGGAGGCCAAAGAGAAATTTCCCCTGACGAACGGTCAGAATCTTATGGGGAGGGAGGCCGTGACCTCCGTCTAGTGTTTGTCTTTTGGTCCATAAACTGTTTAACCAGCTAATGAGATCAGTAAGTTGGCTTTGGGTAGCCCCTGACAAACTTTCTGCAGTAACAGCACCTAATGTGCCAGATCTGTCTGTTGTTGAAGTAACTCAGGACTGGTCTCCTCTATGTGGCTCTCTAGCCCTGAGGCAGAAGGGGATCCCCCCTGTTCTAAGGGAAAACCCACCAGCAGACTACCATCTGATCCTACATCTAAAATCAGGACTGAGTTAGGAATTCTTTTGAATGAGGCAGTTATGAATGGCATCATATCTGATGAACTCAATGGTTTATTAATGCGTACATTTGTCAAAACTTATATTTACTTTTTGCCTAAAATTCACAAGAGTCTGGTTGATTCACCAGGAGCACCCATTGTTTCGAATGTGGGGATGCTCCTCAGCCATATTTGTGGACACGTGTCTGCTGGAACTTTTACCCACTTTGAAATATTGCCTGGTGGACACCACTGACTTCTTAAATAGATTAGAGGGGATCACCCTTCCTACAAAAAATGTTTTTTTGCTTTGTTCCTTGGATGTAAAAGATCTGTTCACATCAATCCCTCATGAGGAGGGAATTGAATGTGTACATACCTATTTGTCCAGCCATTCAAATTCTAAAATTAACTTCATTTGTACACTGTTGGAAATGGTCTTAAGAAAAAATTACTGCTTTAATAGCCAATATTTTTTACAATTGCAAGGCTGCGAGATGGGCGCGAATATGGCGCCAGCATACCCAAACATATTTATGGATTTTATTGAAAATATCCTTACCAATACCGAATTTGGTCCCTTTATACATACAGTACTTATATGAGATACAGTATGTGGATGATACGTTCTTCATTTGGACAGGGTCAAATGAAAAGCTATATGAATTTTTAGAAAATCTTAACACAACACATTCAAATATTAAGTTTACTCTAGAATGTCAAGATACCACTCATCATTATATTGTAAACCAACCAATAGAAATAATTTACTGCAGGCAAAAACCCTCGGGGTTTTCAGAGGGTTGCCCAAAAGTCATTTCACCAGAATTAAACGGATTACGTCCAATGAGGAGTTATATAAACAGGAATCTCTAAAAATGGTGCAAAAGTTTAAGAGAAAGGATATAAACAAAGTGATATGATGAAGGTTAGGAATGAGGTACAACAAATTCCAAGAAGTGAACGACTTGAAAAAAACAAGGAAGATAGGAGACAGGGAAATGGTATACTATTGGTTATGATATTTGGTACCAATTCAAAAATCATTAAGAGAACTGTCTTGAAGTATGGGGGAGTGGTCAGTGCAGATGTTAAATATGGTAAACTATTTAATACACCCCTGTTATTCTCCTATAGGAGAGGATGCACAGTGGGGGATTTGGTGAAACGTAAAATTTGTAGTGGCCCAAATATACAAACCCTTACAAGTACCAAACTCCAAGGTACATATCCCGGCCACAATTGTGGCCACTGCAGTGTCATTATTGTAGGGGATAGTGTGACACATCCCTTGAAGGAATCAAAAATCAGTCTAAAAGGATGGTAGTTTACTGCTTAAAATGCCCTTGCGGACTTACTTATGTCGGTCAGACAAGCAGATCAATAGATACGTCTGAATGAGCATAAAAATACAATATGAAATTACCATCCATCTACTGAACAAAAAGAGAAGACAAAAAGAAAAGAGAAACCACTCTTGCTAGGCATTTCTTTGAACAGGGCCATAGAGTTGCTCAGTTGAGACGGCAGATACTCGAAAAAAAAATGATCAGCAGGATAGTAAAAAAGTGTTATTACAAAGAGAGTGCCACTGGACTTTGGTTTTACAAACAAAGGTTCCACGGGGACTTAATGAAGAATTTAATCTCGCCTGCATATGTTAATATGTTGCTTTTCCCCTTTATATTACAGATATGAGAATCGAATTATGTTGCAAGAGCAAGGTAAAGTACATTTTACTGGCTAGTGTTGCAAGCCTTTGTATTGTGATACATTGTTTTTTTTAAAAAATTCTACAGGTTTAGCTGGATTTTTTTTTGTATTTGATCATGTCACTGGACTTTAACAAGTTTTTGATTCTTGTTTCTGGATTATAATTGGACTATTACTTTTTCCTTGGATTTCGTATTTAAAATGAATGGAATATGGACATTTTGCACAGATACTTCAATTAACCTTTGCGTGGGGGGGATCAAATTGTATGTCAATTAATATGCATGAAGGTTGGTTTAAAGGTTCACCATTTGGTGTGGTTTGCATGTCTGATGAAGGGGCGTGAACCCGAAACGTTACGTTGCAATAAACACGCATTGATTGGCCTCCTGCATTGAGTCCTGAGTGCCGGTATTTTACCTCTTTATCCTCCCCGTTCTGTCTTTCTAGGCCTCTTTGACTTTGCTCTGGTCTTGTTGTCAGTGGTAGGCATGTCATTTATAAGGTTCCAGCAGCGCCTGAGGGACCTCCATTTACTCACTTGATAGGGCGATAATGCGTGTGTCGAATGAGGTAATAGAACTAAGCCTCCCTGGGCTAACTCCCGTAATGAAGGCAGGGGTTGGTGGCGTTCTGTTACCAACTCCCTGCTGCTTTGCTGGGCCTAAATGCAGAGAACGCTTACGGAAGTGTTGTGCTTGCGGTGGCGCGGCTTCCCTTACTTGGCCCTTTTTACTTTAGGTGTGGAGTTCCTTCTCTCCCCGGTCCGTCAGCAGACAGACTTCTGCTGTCCTCAGGCAAGGTGCAGTCTCCTTCGCTATGGAAGAAACAGAGTTCAGCTAGCGTGTGCGTACTCGCGCAGTGCCAGTTACTATGGCAACTGGCGCATTGTGTGCTGAGGGGCCGGGGTAAGGTGAGAAACCCTTTTTTTTTGTATACTTAGAGTCTCTTCATGATATGTACTGACTGGTCTGAGTGACCTCTGTCCCTGCAGGGTAATCTTGACTGCCTCATCTTCTTGCCCTTAAGGCCTAGCTACCCAGGCACTAATTAAGTAAATCAATAACTGTACAGAAAAAATGGTACTCCCCTCTTGACATAAATGGCGGGAGGGGAGCCCAGCCCAGGTCCTTGGGGAGCGGTGAAGCACGCATTCCCCCTAATTTACCTCACTACTCTATTAATAAACTAAAAGTGGGGAGAATCCCCAAGTCCTACAGCAGGACAAAAGAAAAACTGCCTGAAAGAAGGGAAGGTCAGGTGGATACTTGGAGAAGGAGGAGCTACAGATTATTCTTTTGTCCTGCCTCCAGAGGTGACCAGCTTTAACCCAGACGTCTGCACTGACAGGATGGGCCGCCCCTAGAAACATAATACACAGTTAGGGTGTTTTTTTTTTTTTTTTTACAACAGGCAAATAGGCAGCCAAGAAATTCATATTCACAATTTTATGGTCCCTCCATGCTACATACTTTGGAAAATCTATGCATATTGGTTATCAAACCAGAAGATCCTTGTTTTTCATATTTAAGTCGGTGTATCTTTGTATGCAAGAAATTGTGCGAGATAAGTGTGCCAAATTGTAGTTTCTTGATTACTATATGCCCCAAAAGATGCAGGGTATCAGACAAATTTAACATATTTCCTTTTTATATCTCCACCCCCTCATCTCCCTTGCGCATCACATCTGAAAATAGTCCTAAACTACATTACAGTAGAAAAACTGTTTATTTTCAGTAACTTTCTCAAAGTTGCATCTATATACATGTTTAGATTTAAAAAAACAAAACAAAAAATGGACAACTGGAGAAAGCCAATGACATAGATGTGGTCGAAGTAGTTGTGGAGAATCTAGTAGAGAATCTTAGATGTCCTTAATAACTTCCTCAAGCTCCTCTTTACAGTACATATGAAATTTCTTCCCAGGTTCTATCGTGGCAAGCTGTGGACAGATAAAAGGGGAGTGTCAGTTGAGGAGAACATTAAGGAGGGGGGAGTCTGGATGGGGGGGGAACAGCTGCTGTGAGTTTGATATATGTCAGCTAAGAATCTCTGCCCCTGCAATAGCCCAAATATAGCCACATGACCCCAGAATAGCATTTTGGACAGGTCCCCCAAACCTCCTGTTCAGAGAGAGGATCTGATCCTTAAGCATCACGCTGGGGAAAAGTGCCAAGATTCCCAGAGCAGGAATATGCATCCATTTCCTCAAGAATCCAGGAGGAATGAGAAACACACACATCTATATATAAGTCTATAACTAAATAGAAAGCACACATATATTAAAGGAACATTTTCACATGTACCTTGTGTTATACATCACAGCCAGAAAAAAGTTACATATCTATTTATATCTAGACTGTAGACAAGTTATATAAAAATGAACACATATTAAAGTGCAGCAGTTTAAAGAAGTAACTTAATAGCACAGAAGTTTGAAAAGCCTTATATAATATTGTGAAATTGTACAATCAATAATTTAGTAGTTTGTATTCTTTGTCTTAAAAGCCTGGTACTTGTCACGGGTTTCCCATTTTTGTTTGGGAGCTTCTACAACATCTGAAACACGCCATCATGTATGTCAGCCTAGATTCGTGGTTATGCAATTATGGTTTAAAATGTAGGGCCCTTATATCGCTGAAGGGACTAAGAAATGGATTACCCTTACATGTAGATAATACACATATCTGTAGAAGAAATGACAGCTTTAGGGGCTTTAGAACCCATGATTTGTAGCTCAGGGACTAGTGGAAAGTTGGCTCTCGTTGACTACTTTCGTATGGTATGTTCCAGAAAGCAAGCACTTGGAAACATGCAAGCCCAGTTGGTATAGTGGCCACTATCTGATTAAAGGATGTAACTTCATTAAGAAACAGCATATTAAATCATTATAATAAAAGACTATTATAAAATTACAGTAGGCATTTACTACGATTTTTTAAACTAGTATCAAATGCAATTGCAGTAAAGCTTTAAGTCCAACATAGTAGCCAATAACTTAAGCAATCATAATGCATTAAAACATTACTATTATAAAAACACTTTTATGATGTAATAACTTTTGAGATAAAGGTATTGCAAGGGATCTTATTAAAATCTTGCCAAGATACAGGTTTTGGAAATTGTAAAAAAATATGTTTAACAAACAAAATAAGCTAAAAATGCTGCACCTTATGTTTTAGTGTTCTGTTCCAGCCCAAGAACACCACAGCCCTTTGGCAGTAAAGATCTGTGCCTTTGAAGATGCCCAAGTATTCTCTGTGCAGTTTTATGTTGATTTGATACACATGCTCTGTGTTGCTGCCAGTTACTTGAGCTTAGGGCCTGACTCACAATATACTGTATACAGTATATATGTCATCATATATGACTGATGAGTAATTCATTGAGACTCATTACATGGCAGCTCATTAGAATCATAATTTAATAAGCATGTTCTTTGAAGGTCTGGATACACATTTTACTAAAGATAGCTTTTTTACACTTTTGCATATATACACAATCACATAACTTTTTTCTTTTTAGAAGAGTACACACATGTATACACAAATACTTTTAAGTTCTTCATTTTTCCCCTAAAAACGGTTTATCTCACAGTGCTCAACAGCTGCTCAGATGTTGTTCTTAGAAGGTCTAGATCAGTACTAATAGATATTACTACCTTTAAGCTGGGGCAGTAAATTTGTTTCGTTTTAAGGGTTAATTTCTCCAAATGATTGGTGGCAAAAAGTGATATTAAAAATAATAAAAAATTAGTTCCTACATATTATGAAGTGACAAGACAATTGTACATCCTGTGGTGACCATTCATTTTTTCTTCTACAGTTTAATAAGAAAAACTGTTAAATAAGAAGTAGTAATTTATTAAAAACAATAAACATAAGTTAAAAATAAGCAGTAGTGAATGAAGCCCATGTTGGGTGGGATGTGTTATTACAGCCATTTAATAAATAATATACAGATAACAAATTAATAAATACCTCAATGTTTGTTGCATTCAGCTTCTCCTCCATCACTTGCTTCAGAATGGTGAGGGAAGATTTAATGGCTTCCTTCAGTGTCATGGACTGTCATAAAGAACAGATAAAATGTACACATAATTAAATACTCATATGTTATATATGAAATTTGGATAGAAGCTTCATCTTATACAAATTACAAACTAAGGGGGTTTTCTGAAAACCAGTCTGACCAAATCCGCACAGACTTTCCCCCCCTATTTATCAATAAATTTTTCCGAAAATTTCTTGAGCGGGAAAAGACTTGATAAAATTGTAAAAAAAAATTGAATTGTGCAAATTTTTCTGATTTGCCGCCAAATACTGCGACTTTTTCAGATTTGACACCCAAAACCTACAACTTTTTCTGGTTATCACTTGAAAACCACCAAATCCTTAGATTATTAGATGAAACCCAATGGACATCTGCCATTGACTTCTACATGAACTTGGCAGGTCTGAGATGGAGAACTTTTTTTATTCAGACTTTTAACACCATTGGGGTTTAATAAATCATGAAAAATTTGAGTTCCCCTTAAAAGTCCAGCCAGATAAAAAAAACGGACTATAATAAATAACCCCTTAAATGTAAGCAATTCAATTCTGTACTGTACACTTAATGGTTTGCTTTATTTTTTAATGGTTCTTTAGTAGACTTTATGTGAAATTACATTACCAAATTTCTAAGCTTTCCGAATATTTATTTTTTACATATTCTTTATTTGGTTTTCTTTCAGAAAGACAAGAAAAAGACAATATACAGAAAGAAAAACAAAACTAAATAATTATAACATCAGTAGGGTGTACTCCTTGACTTCGTTCACGTGGCAGTTTTACAATCAATGCACTCAGTTGTACATAATACTTGATATTTTCTCTTGAATAATAAAAGTGTTAAGCTTTCTGAATATTTAGTTTCCAAGGTGATGTATGCCATATCTATATATGCCTTTGAATTGACATTTGTCGTGTGTTTACAAATCTTATTCTTTAGATACCAGTACTCTTACCTTGTGATATACCTCCTGCAAAGAACTCTGGGCACCCTCAGATGCAGAGCCAATGGCACGGGCATCACACTGAACAAAAGTTCCTGATGGGTCCATATGGAATCTACAAGACATATGAAAATGCATAACGCAATAACACTTCACTATGGTACAAACATGACAAAGTAACATACATATAATAAAAAGCCTTTATCTCTAGAAAATACTTACAGTTGAGGTCCTTTTTCATCTGCTCCTCCAAAAAGCAAAGCCACACCAAATGGACGACTCTAAAATTCAGTACAGGAAGGCAACATATTTGGAAAACATTATAAGGAAGCATTATTAAACATTATCAAGCAGATATACAATTACAGAGGGATAATAACTGGGTACAAAACAAGATGGCAGATATTCAAAGAACAGAGAGGAAAAAGTAGTGGCAAGTGAAATAGGAAATTCTACAGTGAAGAAGTGTATGTAGCAAATGCAATGAGAAAACAATATAAGTATTATAACAAATAAGACAACAACATATAAATTGATTAGGGAAACATTTGAATTCATATCGGACACTTGCAAAGCTTACCATTGCCCCAGGGTCAGCATCCTCCTCTCCAAACTGCAGAGCTAGGTTGGAAACAGCTTGTGTAACACTTTCCACTGTCATGGTCTCATTGTATGTAAACCAGTGATTCTGCATGAAGCAACAAGAAAGACTGTAAAATAATTTCATATTTATATTGCTTTTTAACCCACACCCTACAAAAAAGCATAAAAAATGGAACACAATATATTGTTGATTAACCAAAATACATAAACTGAAGTTCTTTTTTGAGTACCTGTGTCTCCACCCGGGCTTTGTCAATCAATGTCTTTGCATCTGCTATTAATCCACTCATGGCGCAACCTATGAATTGGAATGGAGATTAAAATTAATTTTCAGCATGGTGTAGACAGTGATATTAAGAGACATTATGTAGTTGCTCTTTATTTTGTGTGGTTTTCAATATTGCCTCTCATGACATACGGCTGTTGGGCACCTGCAACTAGAATAATCCCAAAGGAGGATTTTTGTTTTGTCTCCTAGGTTTCTAAAATCAGATTTAATGTTAAACTGGAGATGTATGTCTTAGAAGCTTATTTATTAAAACTCAACTATTTCTCACTATATTAGAAAAAAAAAATTTGGACCTAACTCCCACACCGTAATCCCTTTAAATTACAACTAGTTTTGAAAAAAAAAAGAATCGGTGCAAGAAAAAGTCACGACAAAAACAATTTGAATAATGCGACTTTTCCGAGTCACCCTAAAAACTCAAACTTATCAGCTTATCGAATGAAAACCAGCACAAACATGAGAATCCTGAAAGTAAAAAACATGTTCCAAATGTTAAAGGGACCATCTGCTACTGACTTCTACATGATTTCGACAGATTTTAGCTGGAGTATTTGGATTTAAAATTTTAGCAGCTTCAGAGCATAATAAATCTCAAAAAATTTGAGGTTTAATAAAAAGGCCCCTTAGCCCCTTGTTTTCTAATTGCTAGGTGAACACACCCTTGTAATTTTTAACACACACTGATATGTTTGAATTAACAGATTTTTTTTAAATAAATGTTTATATTTATTGCACTAAAGCGGTTTAAAGGAAAACAATACCCCCAAAATGAATACGTAAGCTACAGATACTTAGTTTGATATAAACTGACATATTAAAGAATCTTAATATTAATATAATCTAAATATTGCCCTTTTACATCTCTTGCCTTGAACCTCCAATTTGTAATTGTCTCTGTACTGCCTCAGAGATCACCTGACCAGAAATACTACAGCTCTAACTGTAACAGGAAGAAGTGTGGAAGCAAAAGACAACTCTGTCTGTTAATTCGCTCATGTCAAATAACATGTATGGTTTGTTTGTGTAACCTTTACAAAAGAATCTCATATATCGCACACAGTAAATGACTTCAATGAAATAATTTATTAATAATGAATTAATTGTATAGAAAAAATTAATTCAGGTTTTTAGTTGATCGTTTGTACAAAAGTTAAAAATACATATATAGTTAATTCATCAATTTACACATAAATATTAATTGGTAAACATTTTGTAACAGATTAATTGCTACTGTTGCTGCAGCATACATTATCATTGTAATTTCCTTAAAATTAACTTGGCAATAAGTGGAGGTACTGAAGCTCTGATTAATTAACACAATGTTTCCAAAATGAGCAGATCGCTCGCTGAATGAAAAGCTTTGGAGTTAGAAGAGACAAGGTTGTGAGTTATATCCAGTTGAAGAATGTCGGTGTCAGACAGGGGCAATGATTTACAGAACTAAGACTGTCCCCATCTCACAAAGATTTATTAGTTCATTATTGCCAGACTTGAGCAACTTTTCCTCCACATGGTTTGTTTGTGTGCAAGTGAATACTACTACTAGTGGTAGCCCTTATTTTTTTTAAAATGGCAATTTTCTATTTAGAATCGACTATTTTGGATTCGGCCGAACCCCTGAATCCTTCACGAAAGATTTGGCCAAATACCAAACCAAATCCACATTTTTTACTTCCTTGTTTTGTGATAAAAAGTCAAGATATTCCCCCCCGCCCATAATTTGCATAAGCAAATTAGGATTCGGATTAACCTGGAAGAAGGATTAGTCCGAATCCAAATCCTGCTGAAAAAGACCGAATCCTGGCCGAATCGCAAACTGAATCCTGGATTCGGTGCATCCCTAATTTGAATCTTGTTTCCCGTCGGTCTGGGAATTCATAATTATAGCAAGCAGGCAGGAGCCACATTGTGGACAATTATTAAGGCAAGACTTGCATCAAAATCAAAATCTTGTTTGTGCACCAGAATGGAGGACCTGATGTCTCCAATGCACTGGTTATACAATTGAATGGTAAAGAAAGCTGGAGAATGTGGGGAGAGCAGTGACATCTAGTAAGTGCTGAATGGAAAGTGGAAGTAATTGCCTGCCTGCCCCGTCTCTTTGCCTAAAGCATAGAGCAGTGGTCCCCATCCAGTAGCTCACAAGCAACATGTTGCTCTCCAACCCCTTGGATGTTGCTCCCTGTGACCTCAAAGCAGGAGCTTATTTTTGAATTCCTGGCTTGGAGGCAAGTTTTGATTGTATAAAAACCAGGTATACTGCCAAACAGACTCTACTGTAGGCTGCCAGTTCATATAGAGGCTACCAAACAGCCAATCACAGCCCTTATTTGACATCCCCATGGACTTTCTCATGCTTGTGTTGCTCCCCAACTCTTTACATTTAAATGTGGCTCACAAGTAAAAAAAAGTTGGGGACCGCTGGCACAGAGGATGGGCAGACAATATTTGATTGACAGCTGAGAATACTAATAAAAAAAGAATTTGGATTTCATGTTTAATTTGAAAAGGACTTATTATACTGATTTTTATGTCTGGGTGACAGGTCCACAAAAAAAGTCCACAGATAAATCCTTTGTATAATGAGCCAAAATCCCAACAAAGGCTATAGCTCAAGACTAACTGGGAAGAAAACGCAATTATTACCCAACACCAACCATGTCTCTTAGCAATGGCATTTACCTGTCACTGTATACACATGTTGATTTCAGCCCAAAACCTGTGTCCACACCACTGGTTTGGCGTTAATCTTAGAATAATGGCAAATTACATTTTCTCAGTTGGAAGAAGACATTTGGCCCATACACGCAAGCATTTTCTGCCTGAAAACCGTCCCATGTGCACAATGACAGATTCAATTGACGGTAGGGGGGCAAATCAGTGTTTGGCAGAAAATGCAGCGTGTGACATATGCTAAATAAGGATAGGTTTGCAGTTTGCATGATTTTTTTTTTTTATAAAAGAATAGAAAGATTTTCTACACAAACCCTTTTTATTGTGCTGTTTTTGAGCAAAAGTATACATAGAAGTATACTGCCTCTTTTTCTTCAACTTTGAGATGTAGTTACTAGGTATATGTAGAATTTGCGAATAATGCTACACTTTTAAGTGATCACTTTTCCCCTTACAGTAATGCCTACCAATCCTGAGAAACCAACAATTGACATACATTAGCACACAACATAACAGGCTGCATTTTATGGCAAAAAAAACTTGAAATGTTACCTATGTGCGCGTCAATTTCTACAATTTTTTCAATGCTACTAGGTTCCATCAAGGGGGAAGTAATCCTCTTCTCAACTGCTAGACATACCCCCTCTGCAGTCTGGATCCCAATTGCTGTTGAACCAAGCTGAAAGTAAACAAGATAATAGAAAAAAAAAGTAGATCAAAAGTTGCTCCTACAGAAGAGGTGATGTTTTGAGAAATAAAACCTTTGAAGAAGAGAAGGATTCAAGTATACAGGGTTTTTTTTTTTTTTTTAAGATATGCCAAAAAAAAAAAAAAAAAAAGTTTGTTACAAGTTATATCTTTCAAGGGCAAGGGCTGATCTTGGCTACGCAATCAGGTCAAGGGTGTGCCCGTCAGTGAAGCTACAGGAAGTCACTGATTAGAGCAGATCCGCGTTTCTCTGCTTAATTAAAAAAGGCTTCATCATACTGAAATAAACTTTCTAAATGCAATCAATTAAAAATTCTGTATCTTCACTATTCCTCTCAGTATCTGTTACTTTTTAACTGTCTTTGTGCAAGAGTTCGGTGTCAGATAGTCATCGACAGTTGTATTTACAGTATGATGCTTATATTAAATTTTCATTTTCGTGACAGTTACCCTTTAATAAGCAATGGGTGCCCTTGCCCTAAAACATGCATTTGTTAAACAAGAACAAATAAACACTAACCAGGAATCAACTGGAGTATGTGCACTTGGAGCCAATATGTTCCTGGCTTCAAGTTTGCATGCTCATGGCCTGTGATCAACACCAAAAAGCAAAGGGCCATAATTCAAGTAGTTCAGACAGTTAACAACCCTGCTTCACAGCTCTGCATTTTCAGCATCACTACAGTGGGTGCAGGGTTGTTCTGGGGATATACTTGCTGGGTCAGGAGAGGGGTTCAGGTGCAAGAGACTTCTGAATAATCTTTGCCTTCTGCTCTCCTTCAACCTGTTCAACCCTGTGCTCAAAAAGTTCATACTCTACTTTCAGGTGATTCCAAAGCAAAGTTAAAAAGTTTAAGTGAAATGATTTTAGGGTTTCTGAATTTTTAGACCAATGGATGTTATATAACCATGGCTGTGCTCAGGTAGGAAACAGCTGCAGTCAAATCACCTGTTACTGCATAACACTCTGCTTTTGGCACACACTGGTAGTAATTATTTGTGTATTTACATTGCTGAACACCACATAACAAAGTCATTTGATCAGGCTAATGGCAAAACACACACATTTCCGTATACAATATACAAAATACAATGCAGTGTATTTTTGCCATTGGTTGATAAACACCAATAACTTTCCGTGCTTTCAAGATGGCATTATGTGGAGCATGGCACCTCAATTAGTGGTGCCTTGCATCATTACGTTATGTAATTATGCCAAAGTAATTATGCAAAACATCATGGATAAACGAGAAGTTACTGATAATCACAATGAAGTATGGGGGGGGGGGATTATCAAAACGTAGTGTATAACATTGTGTCTCTGCTCAGAAGCGATTGCCTTGGATAAATAAAGGTCTGGCTAAATTTGAATCTTACAAATAGAGAAGGCATTTGGCCACATCAGAACCAAATACTGCATTTATTGTATCACTTATGAAAACATTATGGGGTCTATTTATCATAACATCAGAAAAATGGTGTAAAAATCTGTGTTAAATAAATGGCAATTTTATATAGGTGTGCATCTTATTTTAAGTTGCTGGAACACCGGATATGATGGCGTTATTTTGCACCACTTCAGACCTCCCATAATCCACTGAAGTCAATAAGAAAAATTCAAGCAGCAAATAAGCTTCAGCAGGGGGAAAAACACTATAAAAAAAATAAACACAATAGTTGAATGCCATATGTTTAATGCACAACTGCACCCTTTATCAGCTTTGGGTTTTGTGTACTTTTTGGAGTCCCTTGTATCAGGTCAAATGTGTGGACAGAAAATCATAATAGGATGAAAAATGCTCATACAGTAGAACCCTGTTTTAGTGTACCCAGAATTTATGGTTTCCTGAAAACTACACTAGTTATTAACTGTCCGGCATAGGTAAGCACCATTTTCCCGGAATTTACATTGATTTTTGTGGCCCAGGGCAAATTTAAAAGCTGGGTTCTACAGTATTTTTTTATTGCATAAGGCTGCAGTGTAGATGACTGCATTTAGCAGTTCTTTGTAGTTCTAACAAAATGTATAACAAGAAAAATCTTTTGGATTTTATTTTGATTAGAAGCTGTTTACGGTTACATAGTTACATTGGGTTGAAAAAAGACAAAGTCCAGCAAGTTCAACCCCTCCAAAAATCCAATATCCATACACACACCCCTCCCTACTTTCACATAAATTATATTTACCCATAATATCATTGCACATAATGTGAACGATTTTGGGATTTGACTAAATATGGAGTCCTTCACAAAAGATTTGGAAGTATGCTTAACTGAATCTCAAGTCTAGTTTTCATATTTCCATTTCAGAAAGTTAAAAAAAAACATACATAAATGAATAATATAAAAAATATTTTACTATGCAGAAGCAGTGGACAGTTATACTTGAAAGGTTTAATCAACATAGGAATATCATTAATGCAGCTTTTACTTGTGCAGGCCACGAAAATACTTTCACTTTCTGTTCTCAGTGCCAGAATTACCTTTATGGCTTCGATTGCATACTCAACTTGGAACAGTCGGCCTTCGGGAGAGAATGTGTTGACCCCCCTGGAAAAAAAAAAAAAGGATTTGTTGCAAATAAAGAACACCTGCCACTGGCACAACTTTTATTGTCTAATGCTGCCTTATGTAGTTGAAAGCTGAAATAAAAGAAAATGCAGACTGCAGTGGGCCTGCCAGCTTTCTGCCATCCCATGATTTGTACCCATGTGATGCGGCACATTGACATGCAAATACTGTGAATCCGAGTAAAAGATCCAAATCAGTGAAGGGGACAACAAAACCGACTGCTACTGGAACCTTTGGATTTCGTCTGACCAACAATGGCTAGTATTCCGGATCCGGGGAACTTGCACAAAGAAACACCAACGAGTGGATCAGAATAACAAGTTCCGTTTATTGACCCAAGCTTATTTATAATAGGCTCAATTATTGACCCAAGCTTATTTATAATAGGCTCAAATATATCA
The DNA here is from genome assembly GCF_017654675.1 of Xenopus laevis. Lineage (NCBI taxonomy): Eukaryota > Metazoa > Chordata > Amphibia > Anura > Pipidae > Xenopus > Xenopus laevis. The sequence goes on from NC_054374.1 coordinate 60,844,627, forward strand.
CACAATTGTGCAATGCTTTACACGTTTTAAAACACTAATACATATTGAGGTTAGCTCGTCACAAATATTCCACAAAACAACATCAGTACTGATCATTTTTCTGAAGCCTTGTCATGACATTATTATTAACATGTATTTATATAGCACCACTATATTGCGTAGCACTGTAAAGTGAATGTGATTATACAACTAAATCACATGAATTCTATACATAGAGCATATGGAGCTACATACATCACAACCAATACTGGTACAAAAGGTGAGGAAGGCCCTATGCAAAAGAGATTTCACTCTAAATTGAAGGGAGTAATACACATGGTGACTTTACACTGTATACAGCATGCTGACAAAACAGGACAGCTAAACATTCTAGACGAAGCCTTTCACCTCATTTAAGCTGTAAGACTTTGCATTTGAGGTCATTAAACCCCAGAGCATCATTTCATTAAAGATTCCTAAACCAGGCCCAGAATGTCCACATGACTCAGCAATCACCATGGCAGGACTAGTTTTTACTTTCATTTTTACAAACGCTCACCTGTCATACTCGGAGCGGGTTAGGAACATGATTCCAGATACAATGGACGATGGCAATCTTTTCAATTAACGACAGACAGAACCGGCAGACCACAGTAAAGCGGCAAAAGCAACCGGGACAGCAACTACCGTCTAACACTACGCATGCGCCTCATCTGGTGTCTCATTGGTTAAACTTTAATGGGTGGGGTCAGAGAAAGGAAGGCGAAGCGGAGACTGCTGGGACATGTAGTTCGTAGGAAGCGTTGCTTGGTCAGGAAGGCGTTGTCGGCCATTAAATGATGCCGGAAACGTATTTGCTGTATAATCTCTATTGTAGCAATTAATATTCTGCTAAAGGCACCAAAATAAGGCTCTGACAAAGATTTTTGCGTTTTTGTTTAGTTCTTTTTTTTTGGCGAAAGTGGGAAGATGCAGTAAAATTTAGAGCTTGGATTTATTGACCTCAATTTTATTGTGTTCAGCTGAGCTGCCTGTAATATGGATATTCTGCAGCAGTACGGAGCACTGAACATGTTGCAGTACCACTGACACTCAAAACACTTCTTAAAGGGCACCTGTTGGCAAAATAAATTATCCCCAAAAGATGAGGGCTAATATAGCCCGCACTCTGGTTGGAGATGACTGTAGTTTGTTTTTATAAAATTGCCCCCCCCCGCAAGTGCTAGGACACTCCCACCTGGTGCGAGCGCGAGCGGTCATGTCAGTCAGAATGCATGCTAATAATGTGCTTCTGACGTCATGCACATAATGAGTAAGTTGCGGCATGCGTTCATTATTCACATGTGTGTGCCCCAACATGGCTGTTTGAACTCTCCCGGTGTGGGTGGCCTAGTGATGGCAGGGCCATTTAAAAAAAAACCCCCAAAAACTACAGTTATCCCTAACCGGAGTGCGGGCTCTCAATCGCATTGAATCTGCTTGTCACAAACTGACTTTTGCATCAAAATGCAGAGAGTCGTGGACCCGTGGTTCTTTGTGCAGAGCCTGTGGTAAGGTTGAAATTAGCCAATGTATTTCAGCTACCTGATTTCGGCCCCCATAGGACCCTAGCCTTTATGAATGGTTTAAATTCAGTATGTAAAATACAATGTTTACAGACATTTTTTCAGGTTTTAGTTCTCCTTTAAACAGCACCTCTTGTTACAATGTTATGGGAACTATAGCCTTCTTGCTTGACTTTGCCAAGAAATACATTTCCTACAAAACATCTCTGACCTAGTATTACCTTAATATATACACCTAGTTATTGTATTTACGTTAGCCTTGAAAATCAGGTTACTTTTGGTTGATAAATTTGCTCCCCCTGGAAAATTTTATGTGGACACCTATGTCTAGACACATCCTCTCAAGGTACTGTTATTTCTCTGGGCACCTTATGTCCTTACATTTGGAATACCATCCCTGAATCCTTCCTCAGTCTTTTCAGAACTAAATGCAAAGACTACCTCTTAGGGCAACTGCATAACACCTGAAATAGGAATATGGCAGTGTCACCCACTGTATCCTACAGCACTTAATATCCTTTAAGTTGCTGTAAGTTACCCTTCCATTTAAGCTCTACAGGGCAAAGTCTCTTGTCTCCTTGACATTAAAGAGATACTGACACCTGAAATTAAACTTTTTTTACATCTATTATAATATTGGCTTTGTAAGCTACGTCTAACTTTGCCATAAAGTATTTGCATGATGCTTTTACATTACCTGTCTGATCCCCCATGTTCCTGTATGAGGGGGCTGCCATATGTGTGCAGCAGGAGTCCGTTAGCATTAGAAACTGTAACTAACAGGCTGAGATGGGACAGTCAGGTTGGCAAAGTCAGAGTGTCAGAGAGTCAGGCTTAGGAACTTCAACTAACAATTATATACAAAAACAAACCACTCAGCAAAAAATGATCAACATGACCTATAGGTAACATTTAATGTACATTCATATGCTAAAATTCATTTTTTAGTGTCAGTATCACTTTAAGCTGTTAATCTTCATTGTAACCCTACTTTGTACTTAGTATTTATTATTGTACATATTATTGTACGGGTGTGGGGCCTGTTAACCAGAATGCTTGGGAAGTGTGGTTTTTCACATTATGGATCTTTCCATAATTTGAATCTTCATACCTTAAGTTTACTAGAAAATCATGTCAACATTAAATAAACCCAACAGGCTGTTTTTGCTTACAATAAGGATTAATAATGGCTCAGTACAAGGCACTGTTTTATTATTACAGAAAAAAAGGAAATCATTCTTAAACATCTGAATTATTTTTTATTTGGAAATAATAGAATCTATGGCAACCTTTCCGAAATTCTGAGCTTTCTGGATAACAAGTTTCCAGATCCCATACCTATCTTATTTATGCATCTGTTTGTTCTGTTGATTTATTGTTCTTTTGTACTGTGCTGTGTACTCAAGTAGCACTATATAAATACAAATATACATACATACATATAAAATCACGTTATAAACAAAAGTTTTTTTTCTGAATTTCTATTATGCAGTCAGTAAACATGAAAAACCATAATTAAACATCTTAAGATATAGCAGTACAAACACAGCCCTTTAATTAATAAATGTACCCCTGACTTGTAAGACTTTATTCCAAATTGCCTTCCTTGCATACATTGATCAGTAAAAGGGATATTTCTTCCTTTAACCCTGATTTGAGAAGTCGAAATTGAACATTGTATTTCAATTCCACGGCTGCCATTGATGGAAAAGCTGGAAATGCTCTAAGAACCTCAGTTAACTGCATACTTCATCTATTATAAGCCTCAGATTATACTGCAGCGCATTTCAATAGCAGGGTGACTGATATAGGAGGTGAATAGGGCCCTGCAAGTTAGAGTCTTCAATCAGAGCTGAGCTTGTGACATGTTAAATTTGCTATTTTAACAGCTTTATGGAACCTATCTTTCAGAAAGCTGTAATGGCTCCTTGGAGAATTGCCATCAATGATCAAGTAAGGTTTAACTAATTTTCACTAAAAGTAAAAGAAAGTAAGAAAAAAAACTAAAATCCATCTGCCATACTACTCTGCACATTAAGGGGCAGATTTATTATGGGTCAAATTGAAAATTTGAATTTTTATTTGGTCAAAACTCTCAAATTTAAATTGTGAATTATAAAAACTCGATTCGAGTTTTAATTTGAATATTGAGATTTATCACACTCTGCCCTTATGAACCCAAATTCAACTATTCGCCACCTAAAACCTGCCGAGTTCATGTATAAGTCAATGGGAGAGGTCCAGGGACCAATTTGAAGATGTTAGTTGCTTTCCTGACATTCTAGTTTTTTTCGATGAAAATTGAATTGAGTTTGGTCAAATTTGATTCAAATTCAAGTTTTTTAGTCGATAAAATTAGTGCAAGTTTAGGATATTAGATTTTTTATTAAATAACCCCCAATCACATTTGAGTATATTCGCAATTCGACCTTAAATGAATGTGCCTCTAAGTGAAGAACGTTAACCAGCACAGATTGTGCATGAGTTAAAAATCTTTGATAAATGCTTTTGTATGTAAGTGTATATAGTTCCCTATAGGTAATGTTAATAAATTATTACTGCATTAATTGATAGCAGAATTGTTGCTAAACTACAGATGGATGGGAGAATGCAGAATTGTGTTGGTAACTGAAGGGAAAAGCAAGATTTTAGTTAAAACTATTTTGAGGGAAGAACATTGACCAGCAGAGATTATACATGAGTTAAAAATCTTTCATAAATGCTTTTGTATGTAAATGGATGAACGGGAGAGAGCAGAATTGTGTTGGCAAATGAATGAGAAAGCAAGATTTTAGTTGAATAAATCAACTCTACACATATTTGATATGCATTAGCTCTGTCAGTTTCTGGCATTTACCAAAACTGTATTTAGTCATACTTTGTGTATAAAAGTCTCTGTATCTTTTAGGTATTTTTGGATTATAACCCATCCCCCAAATCTGCAGCTGCTCCAATTAGTCCTCCTAGAAAGACAGCAATATACTTTGTATACTTTGTGTATTTATATATAAGGAATGTTTTACCATAATTTTATAATTATACTACTGATCAGCATTTGTGGTGTTTGATGTTTCAATGCACAAACTACAGAAAATCATTTATTTTGTTTATAGAATAAATGACTAAAGATCTGTGTTCATTAAGTGTGAACACACCAGTATGATCACAATTCCTTGTTCAGAGAAGTCAGTGTTAAGCATATCTTAAAATTAGATTTAAATAAAATTTTTAGAATTATTTTTCTATTTAAAATATATAAAGTTTTATTTAATATGTAATGGGTCACAAAATAAATGATTTTCTGTAGTTTGTTTGGGGGGTCTTTATTTACAGCCTAGAAAGAGTTCTATGTGACACCTCCCACCATCTCCCTGTCTTAGGACTGATGGCTTCTTATGCCCTGTTTTGGGATGGGGTGTGTAAATGAAGATCAAGTGTCATTTGCTTTTACACTGTCCCTCTCTCTATTAGGATTTTTTGATCAGAGAGCACAGAGAGAGAGGGAGTGAGAAGGTGACAGAGGGAGAGAGGAGGGAGGAGGCAAAAAGGGCAGAAAGCCAGGGGCTAAGTGAGTCTGGGGCACAGGAACGAGACTGGATATAAGGGATACAAATATACAACCACTTTGGCAGGTTGCATGTGACTTAATTAAGCAGTAGAAATATCTTAAAATTGTCAGTAAATAACAAAAAGGATATTTTTAGCCTTATTTACAGAATACCCAGAGAACGATATTGGAACAGTGATACCAAATTACAGTAAGCAGTTAAATAAGGACGTAACTGCATTACAAATAGTAGTAGGTACATAAAAGAGTAACAGGTTTACAGAAACTGGACATCAAGAGGAGCCGACATACTCTCTTTACTTGGATACTTGAGCCCTTCTGTTCAGACTTCCAGCCACTCACCCGTGGGCACCTTTAAACAAGGACCATGTCAACAGCAGTTCCCTCCTCAACGATGGACAGATTGGGGGGCCTTGCAGGACTTGGCAAGAAGGTAGCAAGAAGGGGTTAATAATGTGGAGTTTGGTGTAGTTTTTAATATGAATTGGGCAAAAACTGATCTCTCCTCCCTCCCATTAGAACCCATTTGCCGGACTACGCTGGAGGAGGTTAGAGGAGCCATTGGGATTCATTAAGTTGCTGGAATGGGTAAGCGTGGCGTAATCCTTGTCTCAGGGTGTTAATTTGTATTACACAATTACCTCTGTGCACCTTAACTCCATATTTTTCTTGCTGTGTGTAGATTTTCATTTAGATTTGTATGTTTCCTGAAAACTTTTCAATAATTAAAACAGCAAAAAAAAAATCATGTTACCTTTTTTTTATTTTAATATTATACCTCTAATTCTACCCTATATACAATCTCCATTAGCTCAAAAATTTCATGCGAGCAGCAAGTGTGCAACTTGGTAATTTTACTTATAGCAATGCTTTTCATACAGATACATAAATCATTCTTAACAGATATATAGCTATTGAGCTAATACAGCTCAATAAACCATTCTTTAAAGTTGTCACTGCAAACGGAAGTGCTATTTCTCCCCAAAAACTTTGTATCTATGCACAACAGATTATTCATTCTAAAGATTGCTCTGTGTCCCCTCTCAAGCCTTCAGCTGTATGCCACCCACCCTGCCCCCCAAACCAACTGTTATAGCTCCATACAGCCCTCACAAATAGCTATTCTCATATTTCACTGCAGAGTAGGAATCTCTCCCAGTCAGTAACCTTTCTACCACTGCCATTCTCCACATACCTGGGATCTCACAGCACTCACAGTGTGTCAGTTTCCACTCTTACCTCCCTAAATACTAGAAATGCATGGGCCTTAGCTGTTCCAAAAGCCTCAAATGAGGTAAATCTATATTATTTATGCTATTTTATTTCAGTGAGTGTTATGAGTAAAAAATATTATACATAGTAGAACCCCCATTCTGTGTTTTAGGGGACTAGAGAAAGATGCTTTATGTAAAATCAAGAAAATGCATTATACATTATATATTGGTAGGACCACAAAAATGCTGTAAAATCTGTGAAAACTGAAAATCAGGGGATGTAAAATTGAGATTTCACTGTGCAACATACTGCCATTAAAGGGGTTGTTCATCTTTAAATAAACTTTCAGTATGATGTAGAGAGTGATATTCTGAAACAATCTGCATTTTGGTTTTACTTTTTTTTATTATTTGTGGTTTTTGAGGTATTTATCTTTTTATTCAGGAGCTCTACAGTTTGCAATTTCAGCAATCTGGCGGCTAGTGTCCAAATTACCCTAGCAATCATGCACTTATTTGAACAAGAGACTGTAATATGAGTAGTAAAGGGCCTGAATAGAAATAAAAAATAGCAATAACAATAAATTTGTAGCCTTACAGAGCATTTGGTTTTTAGATGTGATCAGTGAATCCCATTTTAAAGCAGGAAAAGGAGAAGGCAAATAATTCTAAACTATAAATTAAAATGTAGGCCAAATGGAAAGTTGCTTAGAATTATCCATTCTATAACATACAAAAAGTTAACTGAACCACCATTTTAACGTCAAAACCACTACACAGCCATCTTTAGAACAAACCTGCCGCAATAGTGTTTGATATAGAAATGTTGGTTACATATACATGGTAGAACTATGCTTGGCTTGGTGTCCACCAAGCTTTGTTGATCATTTCATTCATTTTACAGTATTTCTCTTTTTTCAAACAAGCTTAATTATATCTTTAAAGGAAAACTGTATTTTAGAATGTCTTTGCATATAGGAAATAGGCTGGGCATTAGAATGGGAAATTCTAATGTGGATATTAATTCAACAAAAAAAAGTGAATAAATTGCTTGAAAGTAACAAAATCTATTGTGTATATGGCAGGCAGTATTTTCCTCATTGCACTGTATTTTTGCTAAGGAAAGACTCGCTACTCTAGAAGGCAACAATGCACCATAACAAATTAGGTTCCTACCTGCTGATATGCCTGAAATCTACTGACAAACACTTTTGGCTCAGTTTTTAGCTCAGTTCATTTTGTGGAGGCAGTAATTAAACATAAAGCTTTTCTTGCCCCCCCCCCCCCTCCTGTAGACATAGTACAAAAATCTTAGATGATTGTACTCAAAGACTACCTCTTGGAGTAGTGATATTAAACCTGACCCTGTCTCAGGGAACTTACTCCTTACTCTTGTGTCTCTTTACATGTCCTGCTTGAATGTAATTGTATATAGCTATTTCTGTTCTAATATTCTCTTTCCATGCAAAGTTTGTTCATGACAAACAAAGCAGTAAAGCAGAAATGTATGTTATTTTTGGTCATTTGTACAAGCTAAAACAGCCCTTTAGCAGTTGAAATCTGTACCTCCAAATATGCTCTCAGTAGCCCTCACAACACATTCTCTATACTGCTTTCAGTTTACTGAGCTTAGGACCCTGCTAATAATATAATGTAAATAGAGAATATAAACATCACAATACAAGAGATTTTTTAACTTTGAAAACCTCAGTTAGCATCAGAAAGCAATAATTAGACATACAGTATTAGTTTATATGACAGGCCAGCCTTATTTTACTCTTGATAATTAGTAACAATAATCTGCGGGCAGCTTCTCAACAGCTGCCAGACCACACTGAGTATGCGAGCATCAGCAGGATGTGAGCTCCTGTGACAACTTTGAAGGCCTGGATCATTACTGCTAGAGAGATTCTGAAACTTTAGCCTGGTGCAGATAAGTTCAGTAAATAAAATATGACATTTCTAACCATATTAATTTTTAGGGTTTAGTTCTCCTGTAAGAAATCCTCATGATTTAATGCAGTCACAAATTTCCTCAGCATTAAGAGTAATAATAAATATAGATGTCAAAATATGTCTTGTATGGCTTCAACTTAAAATCGTAGTAAAATAAAAATTGGAGTGATCCTTTTCCCAAATTGTTCAGTTTATTGTTCCTTATGGTTATTATGCAGCCCCTCCAAAGCTGAACCAAAACAAATGCATATCAAAAAAATAAAAAGTGTTTTAAAGTAATAGCAATAAAATGCAGTGTTGCCCTGCACTGGTAAAACTGGTTTGTTTGATTTCAGAAACACTACTATTGTTTGTATAAATAAGCTGCTGTGTAGCCATGGGGGCAGCAAAGGAATTCCAACGGCACACAGGACTGTGAGAAATCTTCAAAAATGTATTTCAATGCGGAGTGCATCGCTTGCTGTACTCTGTTGTGGGGCTGCCGAACCTCTGCCAGTGAGCACCAGGCATATTGCTGTTATCTGTTGGGTGTGCGGGATCCTGCTTTGTTCCTAGCCATGGGGGCAGCCATTCAAAGGAGAGAAGCCTCAGGTTACACAGCAGATAGCAGATGAGTCCTGTAGAGCATAATGGTGTTATCTATTATCCACTATTTAACCTGTGCCATATAGCCTTTTTTCAATTTCCGCCATACACAGCAGCTTGTTTATATGAACTATAGTAGTGTTTCTGAAGCAAACAGATCAGTTTTACCAGTGCAGGGCAACAGTACATGATATTTTCATTACTTACACTTTCATTTTTTTGGTGTTACTGTGCTGGCATTTTATTCATTTTCGTTTACATTGTGGCAACGCAATGATGTCCCATAAAAGTGCATGAAGCACAGAAAGATGCATGTTTATTTATTTAATCTTCTACCAACATCTTGATATACATTTATCTTCTCATATTGTATGTTTTCTTGTGTTAAAGGACTCTTTTGAAGCACTTTATTTTTTGCTTGACATAACTTATATTTGCCAATCTAAAAATAATTATTTCCCTGTCTTAGCTGTTTGCTATATTTGCCTTTGGAAGTTGTGGGTCATACAGTGGAGAGACAGCAGCAACTGTCATGTGCAAGTCAGAAGCAGACACAGAAATAAAGCTAATTTCGGTTCCCTTTGGATACCCATTCAGGTAAATAAAAATGTAATGCTAGCAGAATTATATTATAATATCCAGAAAACCAGCATCTTACGTCAGTTAGAACATATGTTCTTGTAACAAAGATAAATTACTTCCAAGCTCTCCTGGATGTTATTAATTTGCCTTCTTAATATTGCTGTGTAATTGTTCTATCAATAACACAGTCCAAATTTCAAGTAGTATTTGTAAATTGTTCAAGTGATCCATGAAATTTCACATATTAATCAAAGTGATACATCTAAAATCTAATACTAGAAATACTGTACAGCTATGGGGTCCCTTATGCAGAAACCCTTAATCCAGAAAAATCCGAGTTATGGGAAGGCAATGTTCCATAGAGTCTGATTTAAGCAAATAAAAAAAAATACTTTTTTTTATCTGTAATAAAAATTAGTGTAATTTACTTGATTGTAATTTTGATTGATTACTTGATTGAACTAAGCTGCATGAATCCATATTGGCAAACAATCCTATTGGATTTATAACCCCAGGTCCAAAGCATTCTGGATAATAGATCCTGTACCTTTAAGGTTTTACCAAAATATTATTGCACAAATTCTTCTTAAAACCATATGATTCAGGCAACTATCAATCAAAATAAAAGAAACACTGCAATAAACAATTGTGATAGAAGTGTGTTTGCAGTGCACACAGCTATAGCCAATAATCTGTTACACCTCTGAGAAAGGGGTAATTTTTATGTAAAGTTGTAATGGTAAAGAATAGGTTATAAAGAAAAATAAACATTATGATGTTTCAAGGGGAGCAGTATTTATCACTGTAGCTTCTGGTAGTCTTTCCCCTTTCAGGTTCTCTCACAGACGTCTCCTCTAGTCATGGTAACAATATTAGACAGTTTGGCATTCCCAGGATGTTTTACATTCTCCTAAGAATGAAATGATATTAGTTTCTTAATTAACTCTAGAATGATACTGTTAAAGAAGAGCCTAGTTTCAATATTCATTGGAAAAAATTAATTTCCATAATATGGTGACATTCTCGCAATCCTTGTCAATTTGCCATTACACCTGTAGTTAACAACTAAGTCCATTAATAATTATTCTAAAATGCTACCTACATATTCTAAAGTTAACCATGCACAGTGCCATAGGATAGTCTGATTAATCAGGGCCCTACTCAGAGACAACTATACAGACAGAAAATGCAGTTCACCTGTTCTTTAGACTAGCAGTGACAGAGACTTGTGCACATTCTCCTACAAGGCCTTCGAGATTTCCTTCTTTGGCACAACAGCCAAACTAGCATATACATGTGGTTGACCATTCAAATATGTTTAACAACCCAGCTGAAAAAACAGATCAGTTGGAAAGTACCCGCTTATTCATCAAGTTTAAACAACAGCTGTCAGCTGTATCTAACAGATGTCAGCTGCAACACTTTGATTGCACTGTACTTTTGGGTCCTATATGGCCAAAGGTCTGTATACAATAAATATATCAATTCACTCTATATGAGTGGAAATGGATCTATATCTATTACTATATTTAACTGTATTTCCTTCATAGACCACACATCGCCAGGCTTTGTTGTGTTTTTTTGTTTTTTTTACTTGTTTTTTTCTTAGAGTGACTTCTGCTGGAAGCAATGTAAAAAATGTGTTCACATCGCAGCACACCACTTTTTTTTAGGCAAATTTCATTTTACACAGCATAATAAATATGCCCCTAAGGGTACAGCGTTGTCAGTGGAATGTTATTTGACAATGGATGTACTGGCACATACATTAGATACTTCAGAAAAAGGTTGGAGGGTTTTTAGTAACTTATTCAGGGTTACTGAAAATAATTCTTAGTACAAAGTTGACCCCTCTGATTAAAATTGGAGAAGTTTCACGTGGGGTTTTCAACTTCTTCTGAATCAACTAGAAATTAGGCAGGTTTCATTTAGACAAAAGTTTAAACTTGATGGATGTGTGTCTTTTTTAACCTATATAATCAGACCAAAACCTCAGGATTGGTTATAATGATAGTATTCTAATTTTAAGCCCATTTATTTATCATTCACCAGACATGGTTTTTCTTGTTTTTAGGCTGTATCGCCAACGCTATGAGATGCCAGCTTGTGACGATATGGAAAGGCGTATTCTCCATCTGACAGGGGATTTCTCTGCCCCTGCAGAGTTCTTTGTGACAATGGGAGTCTTTGCATTCCTATACGCCATGTTTGCACTGGTTATCTATTTACGTTTCCATGAAGAATACACCAAAATCCGCAGATTGCCAATTGTGGTAGGAAGCAAAAAACAAAATGAGTATGAATGCAAGTGAGAGAGGAAAGAATTATTGCAAAATAATATGGAGTATTAAAATGCTCAGATTTGCTTTAAAGGTACAGTTAAGGATGTAATAAAAACTGGGTAAATAGAAAGGCTGTGCAAAATAAAAAACAATAATAAAACTTTTAATCAGCAACTTGAAGGGAGGCCACATGGAACTTAACTGTATAGTTAGTTTGCTTTTGATCCTTAGCATGCAGGTCAGATTCAAAAGCAATACAGTTATGACACATATGGTCCCCCTCATTGGATACTAACTGGTAACCAATAAGAGAGCTGCAAAGCAGGAAATTGGGTTCTGACTATTATGTTAGACATCCAGTCACGTCAGCATTTAAAGATTGCATTTTTGGTTAATTAACTATAATAGAAACATGTTTTATTTTGCACAGCCTATCTATTTACCCAGTTTTTATTTTTACACGGAACAATCCCTTTAACATCTTGTCTAATGAAACTTTTGCTAGGCATACAAGGACATTGATAAACAAATGCTGAATACTCTCAGGTGGCATCACCTACATATATAGTTTTGACCTTTATGTTTTGGCTTTTTCAGTTGAAGAAAAATAAATGAAATAATTTGAACTTTTCATGTTCAAATGAATACAGACTGATAATTGTGAACTGATAACTGTGTATAATGCTTCTGTAATACATTAAGTACACTGAGGCATATCAAGGGCCTATGTTGAATTGATATGTTGACTGATTTTGAAACAGATCATCTTTCTCAAAAACTTGTAGCAGACATATGCATACGTTCAGCAGAATAATACTGCTCATAAAATAAGATACAACTGAATACTAACCGATGCCCATGATTTACATGGGAATTATGCAAACTGTAATGCTGCAATTTCTGTCATTCCTACAGGATTTGTGTGTGACTGGCGCCTTCACCTTTTTGTGGCTTGTGGCAGCTTCAGCTTGGGGAAAAGGCCTGATGGATGTGAAGGTGGCTACTCAACCTTCCAGCCTTGTCTCATCAATGCCTCTCTGCCAAATGGAAAAAGCCACATGCAATGCTGGCTCTTCACCATATTTTGCCCTTGCTAACATATCTGTGGTAAGATTGTCATAGATTACTTAGTACAATCAAAACAAACACCCTCCCAAAGCTCCCCTTGTTTCCTTGTCATTTAGGTTTTTCCAGAGTAATCATGGTTAATGGATACTAAAACACCTTAGGCCCTTTCTAGATAACTGCTTCCCCTTCTGCGTTAAGAAACACAGAATATACCGAAGACCAACATCTTGGGCCGCTTTTTGTTCTTTTCCCAGTGATCAGAGACCATAAGCATGTGCAGTTGAAGTTAGGACTGGATAGTCTTCAACTGTGCATGTCCCTGACCAGCATAAAGCTAGAAATATTATGGCAAGCAGCAGAAGATGACAGTCACCAAACCCATTTCATTACTTTTTATTATAGGCAAAAGGCCAGTGTTTCAATGGCTTTCATTCTCCTTTAAATACAAAATGGTCAAGCATCCTAACCCTCTCCTAATTCACTCTTGATCTCTTAAGTAAACAGATTCACAATGTTTATTTTAATAATATTAAATAATTTTTCAAGTCCATACCCTAAATCATTGACTATATCTTATTATTTCTCTTTCTCTCTTACGACACAGCTCTTTGGCTTTCTGAATTTCATTATCTGGGCTGCCAATATATGGTTTGTGTTTAAAGAGACCACATGGAGTAAGAAACCTGCCTCCAAGGAAGAATCTGCAGAGCGTGGAGAGGTTGAAGACCACTAGTGATACCTGACAAACATATTCCTGGGTTTCCAACACATACTCTTACCCTACTGAAATTCTAGGACTGAGTCCCATTCACCTTCTTCTTTACCAGGCTTCAAATAATCAACTGTTCAATTCTTTATGACCTTTTATTATTTACCCTGACACTGCCCACATATAGCGAATATGATTAATGTTCCAAAAACATACATAAGTGCTTATAAAAAAAGCTTATTGTAGGGTTGGTTGCACTGTATTTAATACAGCCCAGCATACAGCATATATATGTTACAATCAGGCCTGGACTGGGATTCAAAATAGGCCCTGGATTTTCAAGTATATAGAGGCAGATACAGCCCCCACCAGCCCATGACTTTCTTTGGAATCTTACGAAAGCCCCTCTGGCATTTTGCCAGAATCTGCAGATTGCCAGTCTGGGCCTGGTTACAATAAGTAACCCAGTTTATACCAAACCGTAAACACAAATGAATTAACGCAGGGTTGAATTCTTTATAATGCAGTCTATAACAGTATTTATTTTTAAATATGTGCCCTACTGTAAAGGACAGTACTGATTCATATTATGCTTTCTATTAGAATTGTCTCCTGTCCTTTTCAAAGAAAATAACCTTTCTCACCTGTCCACAGTGTCTCTGGTGCTATTTATTAAATAAAAACAAATATTCTACATACAGAGTGGTTTATTTTACTCAACTAGAACATGTTATTATGTTGTACACAAGTGGATTTTGCTTTAAAGAGGCTGTTCAACTTTATATTAACTTTCTTTGAGGTTTTTTTCGGCCATTTCCATTCTGCAGCTGTCCAATTTGAAATCCCAGTAGCTATCTGGTGATTGCTAGGGTCTTGTTTATCTTAGCAACAAGCCAGTGGTTTGAATGACAAACTGGAATATCAAAAGTAACAATAATAATACCGTTGTAAGCCTACAGAGACCCCTATTTAAAAGCTGAAGATGTAGACGAGGCAAAGGCAAAAAAATACAAAAACGATATAAAAAAATAAGGCCAATTGCAAGGTTCCTAAAAATTAGGTTAAAAGGTAACCCATCCCTATAATAAGGCTGTGAGAATTTCTGTTTGATATTGATTCAATTGACTGAGACTGTTTGCTTGTGGAAATTGATAGAACCCAGAAGAAGATGACAGAGTGACCATAGATCTCAAGGGATCAGTACAGCACTGAGCATGTGAGTCACAATGGATGGACAGAGTGAACAAAGGCTGGGAAGATACCAATGTGGCGGGGTTAGTGGCACTATGCTTCCAATAATATCTCCTTTCTTCTCTTACTATAGTGCATAGTTAGTTGATCATACTTATTTAGTGTACTGAGCACACCGTGCTTGTGGTTTCTACATATTTTCAAAAAGTATTATTTTGTCTATAATAGGCTCTGTCAAGCTCATTTAAATTGGTATACACATTCCTAACATGTTTTTGGTTCCGTTTATTTAAGAAAGCACAACATAAAAATATTCTATAATATTGAAGTTTCAAATTTCATTTTTCACCTTCTCATGTAGGAAACTTGGGGGGGGTCACCAGATCTGTTTTTGTTTTTAGATAGTTCACCAGAAATAAAGACTTTTTAAAATTACTTTCTATTTTCTATTTATGACTATTTTCTAATATTGAAGTGTAAAGATACATTTTTTCAATTTGTCTTTCTGAAGCAGCTGGTAGGGGGGAGCAGAATCCTTGCATTTCATTACAGTTAGAATTGATGCTGCTGAGAAATGTATCAACTAACTAATCAATGTAAAACATTGTAACAGTCTGCACCTGGATTGAGTTGTTAGACGGAAAGAGAGGAACAATAAAAACATTTTAAAAGTCTTTATTTCTGATGAACTTTCTGAAATAAACTAGAACTACAGCTACAGCAAGAATTAAAAAGCAACAATTTGACTGGATTGTCATGGGTTACTATGCTAGTGCAAATTTGCCCAATTTTTGCCATTAATTACTGCACTAGAGTGATTTTCCAAATATTTAACACATTTCACATAACCATGCCAACAACATATGGCAGAGCCTGTGACTGTGGCCATGTGGTATAGTGGGCCCAGTGGTACACTGATTAATATGCAGTTTCAATACATATTTATGAAAA
This sequence comes from Xenopus laevis, assembly GCF_017654675.1. Taxonomy (NCBI): domain Eukaryota; kingdom Metazoa; phylum Chordata; class Amphibia; order Anura; family Pipidae; genus Xenopus; species Xenopus laevis. Next base: position 60,860,277 of record NC_054374.1, read on the forward strand.
GTGTCTTATTCACAAAGGTTACAGAGTTATATATCATATCATACTTTATAACTGTCTCAATTTTGGCAAGACAGTGTGATTTTGGGGGCTTGTCCTGTCCCTGCAGGAGCCATTCAATGTCCCTAATTTTGCACAAGCCCTAGAGATCATTTTCAGGACTTTTGTCTGCCCCATTTTTGCCATGTGCTCCTTTTTTTTTTTTTTTTACATATTCTTTATTTGGTTTTCTTTTTTTTAAACAGAAAAACAGGACAAAGGCAATATACAGAAAGAAGAAAAAAATAAATTATAATAAAATCAGCAAGGGTTTCCCCTTGACTGTGTTCACAAAGCAATTTTACATTCATCACCATCGGTAGTTACATAATTAGTAGTGCGATCTTCTGAACAATAAGGCTGTTATATATTAACATGTTTATTCAATTTTGTCAAGGGTTTTCCAAAACAATAAACAGAATAGGGGTGGATCAGCGCATCACAATCTATTGATACTGTGATTTGTCTTAGCGGAAAATGCACATAAAAGAGTGTGTTTAAACTGTATTGTATGTGCTGCAAAGGAATATTCGGCTCAGGTAGGGTTAATATTCCCTCTCAGACAGGTAATTAAGTGGCAGCTGAAAGAGGATCTACCTAGCAATGTAAAAGGGCTATGTGAGCACAGTTCAGAGCTTTTCAAACACCTCCTAGAGTGGAGGGAAGTGAGGGGCTGTGAGAGACAGAGCTGGGCAGAAGGAGCTTTGGTGCCAGCAAGAGAGTTCCAGAGCTTGGAGCCTAAATCCCTTGTGTGGAAAGAAAGAGAAAAGGACTGGCAGAGGCTAGTGAGTCTGAGTCCCAGGAGGTTAAGATAGCAGGGCTGAGTGTGAAGCCCAAATACTTCAAAGTGCAAGAGGATGAGAGTTTCCCTTGATGGTGAGCGACCAGAGGGGGGAAACCCCTGAATGTATTTGCTGACCTGTACCCTGCATGTTCTACAGTGAAGTTGTTTAACTGTAACCTGAACATTTTTTCTGTTGCCTTTTCGTTGGGAATGCCCAGTGCATAATAAACCTGTGTTTTTGTCTGAAGCCTTGGTGTCCCTGTCTCTTAGCTCAAAAATCCTATACTACCTGCCTACCAAACGCTAATTCCCCCATAAAAGTGCATGTGCAGGCCAGTGGCATGTCACAATACATATTTACATATCAATCTACCTTTGAGCTCGTAGTATAGGGAGGTTACACTGTTTTATTCTGCAATACACACCAAGTGATATCACGTAGTAGCTAAAATACAGGTATTGTCTAATGTTGCTTTGAATAAGACCCAGGACGCCCAGACTTTGATATATCAATTAGGGGATTGACTTGTAAATGAAAGTAGTTCTTCCATTCGTTGTATATGATTTAATTTTACTACCCATTCACCAACTGTGGGTGACCTGGGACATTTCCATAGTCTGGGGATTACAGTTCTGGCTGCTGCAATTGCAAAGGCTACAAAACCCGGTACAGGTACAATTTTCAACAGTGTGTTAGGGGATGGAATAGATATTAATGCTAAAGACAGATCAGGTGAAATATCTATTCCCATGACTTTAGAAATTAACTGAAAAACTGAAACCCAAAAGAGTTGTATTAACTGGCAATCCCACCATATGTGCTTCATATCCCCTTTCTGCATCTTGCATCGCCAACAGCTATCCGACACCCCAGGGTAGATAGTATGCAAGATGGCGGGGCATTTGTACCATCTGTTAAGTTTCTTTTAGTTCGTCTCTTGTGCTTTGCATGCAGTTGCCAGATTGTGCATGAGTGCAAAGGACTGTTCCCAATCCCCAGCGCTAAATTAAGTATTAAAGTCCCTTTCCCATTGTGTTTTAAATTTAAGTTCTTGTGAACCTTTCAGGTCGAGAATTATGGAGTACACTTGTGCCAAAGTATGAGTGGGTTTAATTTTGGCGAAACACAACATCAAAAGCAGTGGTTTCTGCTAACAAGTTTTTCTCTGGGTTTGCTCAAAACCAGTGGGTGATTTGGTGGTACATAAACTTCTGTGAAAAGGAGTGCGTGGGGGTCTCCAAAATATTTTCTAAAGGGGCCACTCCTGTTGAACTTCTCACCTTTATGAAGGGATAATTTTTCCTATGACGCTTAGCCAGAAAGCCATTACTAAGGATACCCGGGGGAAATGCTGGATTCCCAATTAAGGGTGTCCTTGGTCCTGATCTGATTGATAGCGGTATTTGTCTTATAAGCTTGTCCCAGACCACTAATATATTATGTGTTGTTATGGGTAGCGTCAAAGTGTCCAGTCTGTCTCTAGGATTTATCCATGGTAATGACGCTATCGGCTGCCTCATCTGAAATTGTTCTTTCCTAGTCACCCATGGCAGCCATTCACCAATGGGTTAAATCCACTCACCAGGCCAATGGACAGGATCCTCCCCAAGCAATTAAAAGCGCCCGCCCCCTTATACTCACTGTCTTTTTTTCCTGTCCACGGGCTGATGGTGCAGGTGGATGATTCCCAGCAGTAAGGGGGCTCTCTGCTCTCTCTCTCGGTTCCCCCTTACAGTTGCTGAAGTCCCAGTAGCTCCCCCTGAGTTGGGGTTAGCAAGGGAGGGACCAGGCGTTTGCGTGGAGGCATCCTGTGTCCAGCCGTACCTCCCGTAGTATGCGGGTTAGGGAGGCGAAGGAGGTGTGGCGCAGTGTGGCGCCGAAACCGGAAGTGACGTCACAACTACCGCAAGAGTTTCCTACACTAGGCTGGATGCGGAGCGCCGTATGGGCGGAAGTACCTCAGGCGCCATTTTGGAATCTGGCAGCATGGCGAACCGGAAGTGGGGTTTTCGCGCCTGAGATGCGCCAAACAGTATTTTAGTGCGTTCAGGTAGGCAGGGATGCCCTTCTTTAAAAAGTTTCTTTGCTACTTGTGACACTGGGTCCTGCAGGAGCCTGTTTATTCTGCTGATACAGGTATGTGCAGTAGTATTATGCTGCCAGGATATTTTTGTTTGTCTAGGAGATAGACTAAAAGTTTGTTTTTATGCAGCACCTCTATGGAGTCGGGAATGCCGGGCAAACCACCTCACCCCAAAGGGAAAAGGTGAGACGTATCCTAATGCCTGTGTGCTAAGAGAGAGAGAGAATTGTGCAGGAGGTTAATATTTGTTTTTTCTATATAATTACACAGCCTTCCTGCCACTGAGAAGAAAGACAAAACGCCAGAAAAGGCTACGTCAGTTCAAGCTCCAGGAGAACCAGGAGTGTCAGCTTCTCTTGAAAATCAAGCTTTTGCTGAATCTTTGGCTGCGGTCATTAAGCAAGCGGTGGTGCAAGGTTTTCAGGAAGTAGCAACTTCTAAAAAGAGGGCAAGACATGGTTACTCAAGACAAATAGATTCCCTTTCTGAGGTTTCGGAGGGAGAACTTTCGGAAGATTCAGAATTAGATTCTCCTTTAGGTTCGGAAGAAGGGGAGATTGACATGGAGGAGGACTCCAATTTTGATCTGGCAGTGATCGAGCCTCTGATAAAAGCAGTTAGGCAGACGCTGACGTTCCCCATGGAACCTGCCAAATTATCTTCAGCTGATAAGTTGTTCCCGTCTCTGAAGAAGAGGTCGGTATGCTTTCCAGTTCACGCCTCAATTAAAGATATTATTATGGCAGAATGGAAAAAAAACAGAAAAAAGACCTCAGACTGCAGGAAAATTTCTTAAGAAATATCCATTTGCAGAAGAGGATTCGAAATTTTGGGATTCATCCCCTAAGGTGGATGCAGCGGTTGTGAGACTGGCAAGAAAGACCACCTTACCGGTGGATGATGCGGCAGCTTTCAGAGAACCGATGGAGAAAAAGATTGAATTTAATCTTAAAAAATCTTTTGGAGCAGCAGGGGCAGCCTGTAGACCGGCAGTGGCGCTCACTTCAGTTTCGCGAGCCTTAAAAGTGTGGCTAGCTGAGGTAGAAGAAGCAATCTCATCTAATGTAAAAAGACCTAAAGTGTTGGAAATGCTGGCTGACTGTAAGTTGGCGGTTGATTTTATGTCAGAAGCTTCTATTGATCTAGTCCACTTTATGGCAAGATCTATGGCACTGTCGGTGGCAGCAAGGAGAGCGTTGTGGCTTAAACCTTGGGCAGCAGATGCAGCCTCGAAATCCAACTTATGCCAACTACCATTTGAGGGAGAAATGTTGTTTGGAGAGAGATTGGATACAATCATCAAGAAAGTATCTGGAGGAAAAAGTGTATTCCTTCCTCAGGAAGGAAGAAACAAAAGGATGAGGTTTGATACATCTTTTCACAGAGAGAAGGAGAGATCATTTAGAACATCCAAACAATATAAGCAAGGGAAAGAATTTAACAGACAGTCGTCCTGGAGATCGGGCCGTCAAAGCTCAAGAGGCAATTTCAGGAGATCGAGAGGTTTCTCCACCTCAGGCTCAACGGCTCAGCAGCAATGAGGGTGTCTTGGCTCAGACGAAAGTAGGAGGCAGATTGGCGCTATTCGCTCAGGTCTGGGCCAGAAACATTCAGGATCGCTGGGTATGCGATACAATAGAAAGAGGTTTTTGTTTAGAGTTTTCAAAAATTCCCAAAGAAGATTATTTTGTAACTTCATCTTTGCAGGAGTCAGAAGAAGCGCAAGGTCTGTTCCAGGAGTACATAGATCAGCTATTTGCTTCCGAGGCAATAGAAGTCGTTCCTCCTTTCGAACAAAGAAGGGGGTTTTATTCAAGATTATTCCTAGTAAAGAAGGCTTCAGGCGCTATGAGGCCAGTATTAGACATGAGGAGGCTAAACAAATTTCTACAAAAAAAGAAATTCAAGATGGAGTCCCTAGCATCAGTGATACAGGCGATCTCGGTTGGGGATTGGCTCACCAACATCGACTTGAAGGATGCGTATTTTCATGTGCCAATTTGTCAGGACCACAGAAAGTTTCTGAGGTTCGAAGTGGGAGGGGTACATGTGCAATTCAAATGTCTCCCATTTGGCCTGTCGCAATCCCCAAGAGTGTTCACAAAGATTTTGGTGACATTAATAGCCGAATTAAGGAAGGAAGGAATTTCAGTCTTTCATTACTTAGACGATATTCTGGTAACGGCAAGAACAAAGAGAGAGGCAGAGATTCAAACAACGAGGGTGTTGGAATCGCTAGAGCTACACGGCTGGATAGTGAATTTGGAAAAGAGCAGTCTAGTTCCATCAAAGTCTCTCGTCTTTTTAGGGGCTCTTTTCCAGACACAAAGGAATTTGGTAAGTCTTCCTCTTCTAAAACAAAGGAAGATTATTCAGGCGATAGAAGACTTCAGAAGTCAGGAAGTAGTCTCAGTGCGCCAGTGTTTGAAGATCATGGGATTGATGTCCTCAACGATCCAGATCGTAAAATGGTCAAGGTGGCATTCAAGACCATTACAAAATTTTGTGCTCAGGAAAGTAAAAAATCCTCAAGAAAACCTACGAGAAAAATTGACTCTGTCTCAAGAATTAAAAAACGTCCTAAATTGGTGGTGTGTTCCAGAGAATTTGGGAAGAGGTACCCCACTAGAGGAGCCAGACTGGATAACAGTTACAACAGATGCATCAGGAGTCGGCTGGGGAGCCTACATAGGAGATGTATGCGTTCAAGGTTCTTGGGAGTTAAGTCACGTCTCCTCAAATGTCATAGAGTTAAAGGCAATAAAAGAGGCGCTTTTAGCCTTGGCAGACCATCTGAAAGGAAGAAGTGTAAAGGTGTTTTCCGACAACACCACAGCAGTGGCCTATGTGCAGAAGCAAGGAGGTACAAGAAGCCTGGTCTTGTCGGAGGAAGTAAAACCAATTTTTCAGTGGGCAGAGTCTTGCCTAGAAAATATCACTGCAGTACATCTTCCAGGAATAGAAAACCAAAAAGCAGATTTTCTAAGTCGAAGTCGAGTGGATATCTTTCAAGATCTGGTAGATACTTGGGGAGTACCGGAGATAGATGCCATGGCTACCATTCACAACAGGAAGTGCAGAAGGTTTTTTTCCAGATTCCCATGCACAGAGGCAGAAGCCGTAGATGGTCTAAGGCAGGACTGGTCAAGAGAACTAATCTTTGTGTTCCCTCCAATTCCCCTGGTCTGGAAGGTCCTAAAGAAAATAGAGCGAGAAAAGGCCAATGCTATAGTAATAGCACCATACTGGCCAAGAAGACCTTGGTTTCCTCTTCTACACAGACTGTCCTTAGGACAGCCCAAGCAGATTCCGAGGTTCCCAGGTTGGTTGTCCCAGGGACTAGTTCAGTTTCACAAGGAAGATCACCTTTGCTTGACGGCCTGGAGGTTGAGAGGAGGAGACTGAGAGAACTAGTGTACAAAGAGAAGTTAGTAGATTTTCTGTTGAATGCAAGGAAAAGATCTACATCTACACAATACTATAAGATCTGGGAGACGTTTGTGAGATCTATGCTGGCAGAAGGGCGAGACCCAGGTTGTCCTTCAGCATCTATGGTGGTCGATTTTTTGTTCGCTGGATATGAGAGAGGCCTTCATTTAAGTACCCTCAAAGTGCAGGTGTCGGCTATTTCAGCACTCTCAGGAAAAACTTGGGCGGTAGATCCGTTGGTCCTGAGATTCTTCAATGCCTTTAAGAGGGTAAAACCACGCATCCGAAGCTTTTCGCCTCCCTGGGATCTTCCGTTTGTCCTAGACAGTTTGACGAAGCCACCTTTTGAGCCTTTAGAGGACGTTTCCATATGGAATCTTACACTTAAGGTTGTTTTTCTAGTTGCCGTGACGTCAGCATGCAGAGTGGGCGAGCTGGCAGCATTATCAGCTCTGGAGCCATTCACTGTAATTTATGAAGACAAAGTGGTTTTGAGACCTACTTTCAAATTTCTTCCAAAAGTGATATCTGACTTCCATATGGATTTAGAAGTTACACTTCCTTCATTTTGTCCTTCGCCAAAGTCAGAAAAGGAGAGACAATGGCATAAACTGGATTTGGTCAGAGCCCTCACAATATACCTGGATAGAACAAAATCATGGAGAAAGTCGGATCATTTGTTTGTGATTCCTGGCGGTTTCAGAAAGGGGAAAACTCCATCTAAGAAGACGTTGAGTTCTTGGATAGTAGCAGCAATTGCGAAGACGTACAATGCAGCTGGCAGGAAGGTTCCCCGGGGATTGAAAGCCCATTCCACCCGAGCTCTAGCAAGTTCCTGGGCGATGGAGGCAAAGGCATCGCCAGAAGCGATTTGCAGGGCGGCGAGATGGTCCTCCATCAATACATTTATTAAGCATTATAGATTGGATATTCTTTCCTCCCAGGAAACAAAATTTGGGAGAAAGATTTTGCAGTCTGTTGCGAATATTTCAAAATAAAGTGTGTTATGTTACTGCATTATGTGTCAAGTGTCAAGTCCCTCCCTGTAGCTTTGGTAGTTCCCATTGGTGAATGGCTGCCATGGGTGACTAGGAAAACAGGAAATTTTTTATTACTTACCGTAATTTCTGTTTCCTGGTCACTTTCCATGGCAGCATTCACCAAAAACTACCCACCCCTTGTTTTTGTGTGAGCTGTTCAACTAAGACAGTGAGTATAAGGGGGCGGGCGCTTTTAATTGCTTGGGGAGGATCCTGTCCATTGGCCTGGTGAGTGGATTTAACCCATTGGTGAATGCTGCCATGGAAAGTGACCAGGAAACAGAAATTACGGTAAGTAATAAAAAATTTCCTGTTATTTGGATCCACTCTTTTTGATCCAGGTGATGAAAGCAGTCTATTAATCTAGTACAGGTTGCCGCTTGCCAATAAGTGTAAGTCAGGTAGGCCTGCTCCCCCTTTCTGCTTACATCTGTGTAAGGTTGTTAATTTAATTTGTGGTGGTTTATTGGCCCAGATGAATTATGTAAGAAGTCCATTAGCATTCTGGAAGAAGCTCTTTTTAGGTGGAATTGAGGGTTTGAAAAAGATATAGAAATTTTGGAAGCACTATCATTTTTATAAAGTTAATCCTCCCAAACCAGGTGAGCTTTGATTGGTCTATCTTCTGCAAGTCTGGTTAAGCAATTTAGAATAATTGAGTGTTGCAGCTGTGGAACTGTCTTGAGGGACCAGGATCCCTAGGTATTTAAGAGATTTAGGCTGCCATGTAAATGGGAAGTTTTGCTGTAATCTTAACACTTCTGCCTTGGATAAAGATACATTCAATGCCTCCGACTTAGTCTTATTAATTTGAAAATTGCTATAAAGGCTGAATCTCTCTAGCTCTTGCATGAGTGGCGGTATTGATAGGAATGGAGACTTCACATAGACTAAAAGGTCGTCTGCAAATGCAGCTGTTTTAACCTCTCAGGTTGTGTATTTGCACTCCTTGTATTAAGTTGTTGCTCCTAATTGCAGTTATTAAATGTTCTATTGTCCGTATATATAGCAGGGGAGACAAAGGACACCCTTGGTGTGTTCCATTTGAAAGGGAGAAGGCTTCTGACAATGTCCCGTTTATTCTAATCCGAGTTGTTGGAACCGTGTATAGTGCCCCGATTTTAGATATGAACATCTGTCCCAGGCCAGCCTGCAGGAGGGATTTTCTTAAGAATTTCCAACTCACATGATCAAAAGCCATCTCCGCGTCCGTTGAAAGCAATAACAATGGGATTTTATGCCTTTGATCAAATTGGCGGAAGGAGAAGGTCTTGATCGTGTTGTCCCTCGCCTCTTGCCCAAACCCCACCTGGTCAGTGTGTATAAGTGTATTTAGCAGGGGTTTTAGCCTATTCCCTAACATCTTGGCATACAGTTTTGTATTCGACATTCAACAAGGAGATAGGCCGATAACTTTTAAAAAAAATTCCGGTCCTTACTTGGTTTGGGTATTACTGTTATGGTCACTTCCAAAAAGGACTGGGAGGGTGGTTCCTTGTCTGTTATTGCATTGAATGCTGGTATGATAATTGATGCCAGGGAATCCCCTAAATATTTATACAACCCAATGGTAAAGCCATCAGGCCCTGGACACTTCCCCTGTGGAGATGTGGAAATGGCGAATTTGAGTTCCTCCTGGAGGAAGGGCTGATTCAATGCTTCTTGTACTGTATGTCTGGATCTAGTATTCGCGTATGTGTAGTTTCGGATATGTAATCCTTTAAATGTTGTTCGTTAAGGGGTGCAGCTAACTGTATATTATACAATTTGGAGTAATATTGTTTAAAAGTCTGGGCTATCTTATTAGTATGGTAGGTGATTTGTCCCTCAGCAGTTTGGATATCCTGGATATAGTTTGTGTTGTTGCTGTTTATACAATTTCGCCAACAGTACCACACTTATTACCCCACGCATAGAATTTCCCCTTGCCTCTCTCTACATTTTT